>NC_068282.1:8970943-9270943 GCF_025860055.1 Xyrauchen texanus
TTGTATTTGTTTTATCCTCAGAGCAGTTCTATGCTTGTTTGTTTGTGGCTGAAGTGAACATTTTTAAAGTTTAGTTCTTTTTAAAGGAATATTCCGGGTTCAAAACAAGTTAAGCATTTAACACAACAGCATTTTTGGCATAATGATTGAATGATAATGAAAAAATGATTTCAACTCTACTCCGAAAAGCAAAAATGGAAGTTACAGTGAGGCACTAACAATTGATGTGAATGGGGCCAATGTTTTCACTTGCATTAATTCTTCTGTTAAAACACGTGTATTATTTGAGTTGTAAAGTTGTGTAAATCATAATTTTTAGAGTTTGTTGACATTACATTGTCGTGGGAACAAAGTTGTAAAATTGGCTATAACTTTACACAGAAAATGTTAGTAAGTGATTTTATCACACTACAATCATGTTAACCCTCATATTGTTTATGTATTGTGGCTATAATTTTGAAACCGTATTTTAATGATTACAAATTGGCCCCCATTCACTTCCATTGTAAGTGCCTCACTGGAACCCAGATTTCTGCTTTTTTTAATTTTATTTAATGTAGGGACACAAATGCTGTTAATTGAGCTTTACTTGTAATTAAACTGGCGTATTCCTTTTAGGAGGGATCAAGTGTGAACCCTCAAGAGTAGCCTTGTTATTTGCAGTTGAAAATGGGCAAAACATTACCAAATTTTGGTCAAAAGGACTCGTTTTCTAGTTTTTTGTTCGTATCACAGTTTAATTCGTCATTGCAATATTTTTCAAAAATAATCTCAGTATCACTTTTTCACCAAAAAAGTAATCACATTACTAAAATACTTTCTTAAACACTTTCCTATAGACTTGCAAGGGGGTTCATGACCTTCAGCTGTCACAAATATGCAAACAGATGGACATATTAAAATTTTTAAATGTGTTCTACATATATAATATTATTTTTAGAAATGTCTGCAACCCAAGTAAAGCCATTGGAAGAAATGTATTTGAAAGTCAGTAGCTAATCTGATTACAAGAATTTGAAATGTTATGTGCTACACTGATTTTGTACTAATAAATAATTGAATTACACTAATTAATTACTTTGTAACTAGATTACACCCAACACTGACAAAGTAATCCCCAAATACAGTTCAACAAGCAAATTGAGAAATCTCATTCGAGATATAGATTTTACCCAAATATTGGTTGAAATATCACATTTATTTTCCATGGCAAGCATCACTATTAATATTGTTCATACTTAGGTGATTCATTCCCTAACCTTAGGTATTAAACTTCGCAGCACAACTCCGAAGGATTTATTAAAGACTTATTTTGCCTGGTGGACGAAAAAACGGCAGACAAATCTCAAAGAATTCAATTGAAGGAGCAAGCTGAGCCATCTAGGGACCAAAATATTATAGAGACTATATAAATATTATGAGTGTTGGCTCTTTTGACTTGTCATTAACACCCAATAGCAATGCACTAAAAAGCCGAGTTATTTCATAGTTTTTAAGATTTTACTACTATTCTAAAATCTGGAAGTTAGTAATAATAAAGAATGAGTAGATGTTTCCAAACTTTTGCCTGGTAGTGGTCTATTTTCACAATCTATTTCTCTTCTCCCAGATGTCCCTAGCAGGTCATTTTGGAGTGGAGAAGAAACTCACTCCTCCATCCTCACCCAGGGGTCAGTGACTGTACGCAAGCCCCAGACGGGTTTTTCTACTGGGGACAGCCAAGAGGAGAGGAGAGGGGCACTGGAGGAAGGCTCATACAGGACTAACAAACAGGAAGCCAACTCTGTGCCTACATAAACTCAGCCAATCCCACCTTCTCCAATGCCCTTGACCCCAACATCAACACCATCTCATCCTTCAGTGAACTCCCAGTGCCCTCAGCCCACAACCTCCTCTGAGATGCCTCATTATCTCCCAAATGAAATGCCTCTCTTTTCAGTGTTTACACACCATTTACATGCCATTCCTTTGTTTTGTGAAAAACTCTCAAAATCGGGAGACCGAATTCCTGCTTACCCATTCCTCAACAACTGACTGGTTAGAGCTGTGACTCTGAATGTAACGTTTCCAAGAGTTCCACTAGCCCTACCCAAACTTTTGACGTACAAATCAGACATGTTTCTCTTTTCCCCCACCTTCTTCAGAAAGTTGAGCCTTTTTGCATATGCCAAAGAGCTTGACCCAGACTCCCCCAATAACTTCCTTTGCACTGTGAAAGGAGCTGTACGAAAATTGACTGTGAAAATAGGGCGAGAACTGGGCAACCAGCCTGCCTTAACAGGGCAGTTCTCTGGCCAATTTTCTGTTTTGCATTTCTCATTCTTGTTGGCAATGGTACTGACTGATAATCATTATTAGTGTTAACAGAGCTGACAGCGCTGCTCTTTCCACTGTTATTGTACGCCGAAGTTACTGTTATTTGTTATGCGGTTATTGCATTTTGTGTAGTGCTTTTGACAAACCCAAAAATATTCCTGAATATTTCTTTCTCCAGTTTGTTAAGGCACTATAGAAGTCAGAAAAACAGGATATATTGCACCTTTGACAATCTGCCCAGGACAGCCTTAATACAAATCATAATGCTAGCGTAAATGTGTGTACTTTTATTTCCATTTTTTTTTTTTTTTACGGTACTCTCCTGTATTAAGTGTTTGTCTTACTATTTTCTTTACTTGCCTTTTGCAAACTGAATTTTAAAGAGTTATCATTTAAATTAGTTTTCTCCCCACTGTGTGCATTATTACAGAGGTACAGAAAACAAGCTATAATTTTTGTTATTTAGTACTGATTAGTAAACTAATCTTGAACTCTATTCTTTCAGGTTAATGCTTTAAGAAGAGCTCCTTTTTGACATTCAGCTAACTCGATTCTATGCTGATATTCAGTACAACAGCACTCTTGCTCCTGTGATGTTGCTTAAATGGTCCAGATAATGTGTAGGAATCTTTCATTTAAACATTTGAATTATACATTTTTTTCCACAAGGCTCCACAACACAGCAGCCCACCGTTTTGTTTTTTTTGCACATTCTTTGAACCTACAAAAGCTGATGGATTTTCACTGCAGCAGATAACTGTGGTCAATTTCGTCCTGTTGTTATTTTTTTTTTTAAATTCCCTTTCTAGTTGCTCTCACCCACTCTCCAACTGTGATAAAGACCCATACATTTGCATATTCATTTGTTGCATTTTGCACAGTTTCTTGCCTTGCGGTTTTCTGTTCAATTATACTAATCAGAGACCTTTATGCCAAATGATGTGACTCCATGCTGCCTCAGTTTCTGTTGTTGATAGCAAAGGATTATGTGTCATTCAGTGGCTTCTGGCAACGTTTAAGACATCTAAACTTTTAGAATTACTGTTAATGCTTTCTTTGTATATTACAGCAGTCACAGATTGACTCACAATTCATCTCTCAGGAGATTAAGGCAAAGCAGTTTCATTTAAGTGAATAGCAGTTTTATTCTATTCTGAATAATACAGGACTTTGTTTGAAAATGAACTGTTTATCACACTTGCCAAGTGTGATTTCTGTGACTTTACATTCATTTACAATTTATTTCAGTGTAATGCCAAAGAAACGCCCACTTGCATCAAACATTCCCGTTGTCTGCCAACTTGTCCTGAACAGAAACCAAAGTTTATCGTTAATGCTTTGACAATATTTAAATGCTGCTTTTTTAATTGTTTGTTTAATTTTTGTTTTGTCAAGTGTTTTTTTTTTTTTGTATACTGTAACTGTACATTCTGTAAAGCATGTGTAAAGAATATTGTTTCAGAAATTGCTGACATTTAAACGATAAAATAAAAATTCAGATGCACCAAAAGTGCGTTATATTATTCAAATAAACTGTTGGAATCTTTCTTGCCAGTCTAATTACAGTATGAATAGAGCTGTTCAGCCGTGACATCAATTTGTAGGCGAACCCGGAAGTCTAATTTGCCAACGGTTCCCTCTGAATTTTCCAATGGGGTTTTTGAACTTCTGTGTGAAATAAGGTCTATGGTAAACATTATTTGCTAATACATGAACATAAATTACACAATTTCATACCTTAAACGTGAATTTTGAAGCCGTTTTTATTTTTTTAATTTTTTTTATATGGCTTCAAAAGTTACGTTTGAGGTATGAAAGTGTGTCATTTATGTTGTAGAACAAAACGTCCACATATCGTCAAATAATGTTTACCACAGACCTTATTTCATTTTTCAAAAAACTCATTATAAAAACCCATAGGAAAATCCTGAGGGAACCTATGGTGAATTTTCTTCTGGGTTTTTAGACTACAAGCTGAACAGTTAATTATTACAATACAGTCAAGCGTGTAAGTTTCAGTAAGTATAAAATAATTCAGACATTTGAATCCCACAAAATATTTAAACTGACCGTTTTTATTAAGATTTGATTTAAACTGCTTGTTGGTTTCAGAACAACCAATAAATGTCTAAGAAACTACTTTATTAGTATCCAGAGCCTTTTAGTTTCCAAATGCATGTGGTTTAATATAGGGGAAACTGAGGCTGTCATAACTGCTATCTCATTAACTATAAGGTTTTGAGTTATAAGTCCAATTACACAACTGCCTGTTTTTTTACAAAAGAGGTTATATATGTTGGTTCCAAACCAATTCGATCCTCTAAACTAAAATTCATAGAGTTGTAATATGAATAATGTAGTAAGCACAGTATACCACACTGGAATACATTCAAGCAAAGATGAACAATATAATCAATGTTATGTGGGGGCAAGTAGTCACATGTGCTTTAACCATTTAAGCTCGGATTGACAGCAGATGGCGAGCTAACCCAGAAACAAAATGATCAAAATATTAATAACTACAGCTTTGACCATCACAAAATAGGTATTGTTTTAAAGCTTAGAAGCTGTACTGTATAATACATGTAGGCTTTATGCCCAAAACTGAACAAGTGCTTTGAAATTTGCAGGCAAATCAGAAGTGTTCCGTTTTGATAATAATTTTTCACTGCATACAGTATAGTATTGCTATCGGTAAAACATCAAACTGATCAAATAGCCATGTGTCACATGTCATTGGAAAGCTAGAGTAGAATACCACCAACCTATTTGTTTTACTCACAGACAAAAATATAGCGAGTAATAGCCAAGTACATGTCTTTGACATACATGTTACATGTAAAAAGCTGTTGCTTATAAGCCAAAAAACATATAACTTCATAAAAAATAATCGGAACATAAAATATCACATACCATTACTTAGAAGAGGGGATTCCTGTTAAAACGTGCCCACACACAATGTAATCGGATGCATAGATGATCATATAATCCATACGAAGCATAATGTGCACAGCATATACTGTGCTATCTGGCTAAAATCACATTAGCTTTCCTGGATCAGATGACATCTTCAAAAATGATGTAGTATGCTGTCCAGTGTCATGGATGCTATACCAATCGTATTAGGACTCAGATCGCTGCAACCAGAGTTGGAAGTCATCCAAATATGGGCAGAGAAGATCGTTAACTGTAATTACATATGGCACAGAATGTTACTCTCTCCTGCATGCTTTGGAGAGAGAGCATGCGTTTAGTCATTGTTGTTTCTGCTTGTATTATTTGTTCTTATGTACAATTATTATGTTTTATTTGTTTGAAGAGGCTTTTAGACACTTGGAGATGTTTTTGGACACTACAATAAATTATTTTTGTAATGCTATAACTTTTGATTCTTTTGTTGTATCGATACAAAATTTAACCCGTTGCAGGTACCATGATTGGGAACAAAAAAGCTGTTTTTCTGAGCTAACTTATTTACAACTTGAGATATATAATGTCAAATCAGTAAAATATTTTTGGCTCAAGCTTTTTTTTTTTTTTTTTTCAGTAGTTTCTTATGCTAAGAGTTTCATAATTTATCATACTCTATATCATTAAAAATGTTCTTTAAAATGATACCAAACAACTAACCCTCTTTGTTGTTGTTATTTTTTTTTTTTAAAGAAGAGTTACAAGCCTTTAATTTTCCACTAACATGCCACTAAAACTGAAAATCTTTAAAAAAAATACCTTCAGAGCTTAAAGAGTAAATTGTTGCAATTTTACACAGATACTTTATTATTGTAGGCCAAAAGAATGCTTTGTTAGTTTTTCTGTTACTTTTTCCAGTATTGCTGATTCATGAATTGTTTAGTGTTTCATAAATGCATTACTGTTAATTTATTGATGAAAAGCCTTCACACAGTCATTAATACATTTTAAATATAAATGTTGTGGAACTTGGCTTTTTATACTTCATATTTCAGAAAAGGGTTAATTTTTAAATAAACATCCGGTTTCCATTGTAACAACTTACCTCATGTATAGGTCAACATTTGTAAACCCTTTCAGAGCCCAAATATGTTACAGGGAAACAAATAAATAAATAAAAATTAAATAAAAAATTATATATATATATATATATATATATATATATATATATATATATATATATATATATATATATATATATATATATATAATAGATTTTTCATCATATATGCATTTTTTGTTCAAAAGTAACTAGTAAATAGTGAATATTTTTTATATATTTATGTTTAAAAAATGTTTTCCAAACTAGCCCCAGTCTCCTCTCTTATTGTGTATCCTGTTGCACTCCAGTGATATAAGCTCTCAGGTGCATGTTGTCAAGAAAGGAAAGTCCTAACGTTTCATGTTAAGATCAAAACATCCTATTAAAACTTAATGACTGAGCTGTATCAAGTATTAGCAGATTTGTATTTAGGTAAGTACTCAATATGTGTCTTCATACTTTTGTGTTAGTGGGCTGGTTTGTAAATAGCTCAGAGGTTGAATGTACCTAGCACATTGAAATTAGTTTCATGTCTGGTCTTGTGTTAGAATAGCCTGTAATTAACTACTGTATGTCTATACACTTCCTGCTGTATTGCCTGTGTTTGATCTCCATACACAATGGAAATACAAGCATTCTGAGTTTTGAGGAGCACAGCCGTGATTGGATTTAAGTGACTTAAATTGGATTTATTACAAACTTGAGAAGACACTACTTTGATTTGTCTAGGACTGTCTTTAACTAATAAGGATCTGAATGCGTGAACAGTATGTCATGTCTTAAACCATGACAGATTATGATGTTTGGTGCAGTTACAACTACACACCAGAAGGTGGCAGCCTTGAGAGATTTAAACCTCTTTTTAAATGACAAGACAGATGTTAAGATAATTGGCCCTATAATTTGATTAAAAGAAAAGATATTCACAGGAGCCAGTGTTCCACACTTATTATCTATAATACATTTAAATGAAAGAATTTAAAGATTAATAAAAAAAAATCAGATTACAGTGAGAACTTTGAAATTGCATACATTAATGTATTATTTAGGTCACACAGGAAATAATGTTATACACAATAAGGCGGCGTATTGAGTAATTTTCTAAACTTTTGCAACATGTATTTATATGGGCATAGGTGCAATAACAAAAAAAGTACCATGGTATTGTAATTTTCTTTTACGTGGTACCATGGTATGACCATCTGATAGCATCTCTGTATCATGATATTGCCACAGTACTTTTTTATTTAAAGAAATCATATAGACAGAAGGATACTTTAGTCAAAGGCAAATGCTTGGCCAATGCTTTCAAGCATGCGGTACTGTTAAAGTATGTACCTAACGTTTGTTCTTGCGTTACTGTGGCTTTAACAAACCTCAGCACTCAAGGGGGTAATAGAGTTACCTTAAAATATCTGTGCCATTAATAAACCTTATGTTATTCAGGTATCTAGTTATAAGAATTTCATCTAACTTTACTAGTGTGCGAACTAGAGTATGCATAGCTTGAAATTTACCAAAAAGATTGATTCAGTCACCATTTCTGCAAATTACTTCACGTCAGTAGGTGGCGACAAATTAGCGTCTTTTTTAAGGGTATGAGTGAGTCATTGAATCTTTGATTTATTTAACTGATTTGTTAAAAGCACATATTAAAGGGTGGCTGGGTAGCTCAGCAAGCAAAGACGCTGACTACCATCCCTAGAATCGCGAGTTCGAATCCAGGGGGTGCTGAGTGACTCCAGCCATGCTTCCAAAGCAACCAATTAGCCCAGTTGCTAGGGTGGGTAGAGTCATGTGGGTCACCTTACTAGTGGTTGCTATAAGGTGGTTCTTGCTCTCGGTGGGGCACGTGGTGAGTTGTGTGTGGATGCCGCTGTGAATAGCGTGAGCCCTCTCATGTGCTATGTCTCCTTCAGGGATGGACTGGGAAGAGAAATTGGCCTGGGATTTTACATGGCAACTGGCCCAAAAGTTGTTGAGTGGGTCCTCGCTGTCCTTTTCTGCATATCTCGGCACTGTTTTCTGGTCCATTCTGCATAACGCATCGGCACATATTAGCTTATCGTGGCCCATTCGGCAGGTTTCACGACCGAACCACTGGCACGCTCGGTTCTCCCGATGGCCAGTCTGCCCCTGATCGGCCCCAAAGTGCATCGGCCCACCGGGAAAATGCCTGGTGTGCCAGATTACCAGTCCAGCCCTGGTCTCCGCAGTAACGTGCTCAGCAAGCCATGTGATTAGATGCACGGACTGACTGTCTCAGAAGCGGAGGCAACTGAAATTCATCCTCCACCACCTGGATCGAGGAGAGTCAGTGCGCCACCATGTGGAATCAGAGCGTATTTGGAATTGGGCATGAGAAAAGGTACTTCCCAATAAAAAAAATAAAAAAACATTAATTCACGAGAGAACCAACACTGCAAGCGAAAAAAATATAAGTTGTGCATCATGCTAAATAACGGCCATGTCAACAGTTGCATGTTATTCCGAGGTTCTTAAAAAATTACAAATTAAAATGTGTGAAACTACTGTAATAAGACAAACACAACACCCAACGTTCAAAGATGGTGGACTTTCACCTTAAACAGTCATGGTTGACTGAGTCAAGTATCAAGAATCATACGAAAACAAGTATTTGCCATTTAATAATTTAATATTTAATTAAGTCAATTGTTGATCAAAAACAACAAAAAAATTAACATTTAATTAAAATCACGCATAGTATGGATGAGATAAAGCCATTCGCAACATGTGCTCATATACAAAGAGAAATGCCAGTTTTCTTAGAGACAACGATGGTTTATGGCATGTACACTGCAAATCAATATAAATACTTTTAAATAGTACAATATAATCCAATTAAACAATAAACATGTAACAAAATATAATATATGCAACATATTATCATATTCATTGACTGAATGTAAAGATTATTTTATTTATAAAAAGCTAAAAATTATGAAAAATTAATCAAATATAATTAGTAAAATTGATATTTTCTACATGTACATAGTTAGATTACCAGCATTAGCTTGGAGCTAATCTATTTTATATGTAAGCAAAAGGCACATTAGAACTGGAATCTGAATCGATATTGAATCTAAAATGGAATCTAACCATATTGAGAGCTTGTGAATCGGAATCCAATCGAATCAGGAAATCTGTATCAATACCCAGCCTTAAAAATAAGCAGACTGATGGCTTCAATAGAGGATTAACAACCTCAGAGCTCATGGGAGATCTGTCTTTAAAAATCAATTCCTCAATGGAAAATATTAATGGGAATACCAGACTGTTGCACTCTGTTGGCTATATTTGCGTAATGGCTTCTGGTTCTCACAATCAGAATTTAAGATGGTTCTAAAATCATCTGCTGAGTAGTTAGTTAGCCTTACTTTAGGCTGTTTATGGTTGCCATGCAGCATAGCAACATATCAAGGTCACAGGTGTGTGGATACTGGCTATTTTACAACAGCTTAAATCGCGGCTCATCCAATCAGAATTTAAGAGTTGGGACTATCCGATTTTTAATTGGTTCAAAAATCTTCTGCTTAGTTAGTTAGCTAGCCTTACTTTAGGCTGTTTATGGTTGCCATGCAGCATAGCAACATATCAAGGTCACAGGTGTGTGGATACTGGGGATTTTACAACAGCTTAAATCATGGCTCATCCAATCAGAATTTAGTTGTAACTATCCCCTTTTTAATTGGTTCCTTTGGGTCTTAATTTACCAGATGAGTTGATTGATCACTCTATATAACCTTCTTGCAGCCCTCCAGTTATAGGCTGCATTGGTTGCTCTAAGTATGTGCGTGAACACACACACACACACACACACACACACACACACACACACACACACACACACACACACACACACACACGCACACGCACACGCACACGCACACGCACACGCACACGCACACGCACACGCACACGCACACGCACACACTCGCCTCATTTGACAAATACAAGCTGAGAGAGCAACAGTAGCAGCCGCGTCTGGAGATCTGAGGGGGCAGCGCCGTGTTTGACAGAATAACAGCGACCATTTGAGGCTTCACTGGGTGATAGATACCTCGTAAAGAGAGGATCGACAGGTTTTATTCTCAAGCAGGTCGTTTGTCAAGGGTTCATAAAGGCGTGTTGAGCTGACGGTTCAGCTAAAGCCAGGAATGAAGACGCCTCAGACACATCCAAACACGCACTGAGCATCGCGTTTCGAAGAGCGGCGAGGATACTGAGCGTCGGTCGTTTGGACAGTCCAGACAAGAACCGAATATACACGACACAGTCGCTTTTTGTTGATTGAAAAACCAGTGAGATACCGTTTAACAGCACATTCCGGCACTTGACACAAACTGTCATGGTTTTTATCGCGCTCTAGTGACATCTGTCATCGCGTATCTCAGTCAGCTACGCGTGATGTTGTGGATGTGAACTTAATTGGGAACATTAATGATTTAATAATAATGTAATTAATTATGTAGCCATAACAGCAGCTTCGCATAACGTAAAGTTAATAACGTTTTGATGTAAGCAAAAATAAAAGCAATTTAAATGTTGTCCTGAACTTATAATGGTAGCAAAGAAATTTTGATATGGACCCTTTCATCTGTTATTTTCGAGACAGTTGCTGTCTTTCTATTGAGATGGGCTGGAAACAATTGAACATCTTTTCATCCCCACGCCCGGTGAAGTGAACAACACACCGGAAAGCAAGGCTTTAAAGTGTTCTCTTGATTTTGCACTGAAACTTTCAGGATAAATGATGTCTAAAACTCTAAAGAGGAAGAAACACTGGTCCACTAAAGTGGAGGAATGCGCCGTGTCGTGGGGAAGCGTCGGAGAATTCGGTGATGTTGTGGAGATCCTCGGAGGCGCCGAGCACGGAGAGTTCCCGTTTCTTGGTCAGATGAACTTGGACGTACTAGTGTGCCACGTCGGGAGACTACCTTACTACGGGGATGTGTTATTGGAGGTGAACGGGACACCTGTCAGCGGGCTGACGAACCGAGACACGCACGCGGTGATCCGCCACTTTCGGGAGCCGATCCGCATTAAGACCGTCAAACCAGGTAAGCTGAGAAAACTTCGTATTTTTTTGATGCTCGAAAAAATTATAGTTCTATTCCACCAATTAAACGTGGAATGTTGTTGCCAAACAATATTATTGTCATAAAGAGAGTTTTGAAATGTGAACTGGCAACATGCTGGAGTGCGCGTGCCAGCGCGCTCATCTGGCTCAGAATGCACCTGTATAAACAGGTGCTTCAATTGATGTGTAAATTTAGAGGAAGAGTTCGCCCCAAATACATACTTACTTTCATGGGCTTCCAAACCCCATATGATTTTCTTTCCTCCGAGGAACATAAAAGAAAATGTTTTGAAGAATGTTCCGCTGCTCTTTATCCTACAACGATAGTGGATGGGGACTTGGGGTTGTTAAGCTCCAAAAATGAAAATGTTTTTTGATCCTCAAAACCTCTCAAGAAAATGTCCTGGTCATATTTTATTCCAAAACTATATTAAAATGTAGCCTGAAGTCTATTTTTGGGCCATACAGATTTAAAAAAATATATTTTATCTTTACACTATGACATTATTTTCATGACAGTTATGCAAATTTTACACCAAATTCTCATAGCCTCACTGCAAGAAATAGTGTCATTATGAAAAACTATATAGTGTATAAAGGTGCTGTAAGTGATTTATTTAATGGAATGGTAAATAAAAAAATGTCCTACTTCCACAAATATATCACTGAATGAGTGTCCTGAGATATCTCACCGATCTTTGTGACAGCTCTAGACTCTGTAAACAGCAAACAAAAATGTGTCTGTGGGCTGCGGCCTCTGATGCTTTCTGACTGTCAGTCATTTTTCGTGTTCTCACAGTCTTGTGGTTGCAGTGAATTATTGAGGCTTAAAGGGTTAGTTCATCCAAAAATGTAATTTCTCTCATTATTTACTCACCCATATGCCATCCCAGATGCATATGAATTTCTTTCTTGAGCAGAACACATTTTAACAATAACTGAAAAAATATCTTAGCTCAGTTGTTACTTAAAATGCAAGTGGATGGTGATATGTCCTTTTGAAGCTCTAAAAAGAACTTACAGTCAGCATAAACGTCATCCATAGGACTCTGCTGGTTAAATGAATGTCTTCTTAAGCAAAACGATCACTTTTGGAGTAAAAAAGATAAGTATTGAAGTACTTTTTAGCTATAAATCATCACTTCTGGTCAGCAGCAGTTACGCGCGTGACGTATCGCATCGCATCGCATCGTATTGCATTGCCATGCTCATGCGAGAACAGATGCACGTGCTATACACATGGAAGAGCGCGCTGTTTACATTTGAGTTGGAGGAACTCTGTACAGAAGCTTTGTCAGTTTTGGCTTAGATCTGTATTTGTATCTGTATGTTTACTCACAACAGTGTGTTTCTGTGCCATTGTCTCAACCATGAAAAAAACTTGAGATTACGTCTGAACATGCTAACATGAATATGTCACACAAGAGACTGTGTGAACTCTGCCCTCTTGTATATGTGTATACTGCTGCTGACCGTAAGCAATGATTTATAGTTAAAAAGTATTTAAATACTAATCTGTTTTGGAACAAAAGTGATTGTTTCAATTTAGAAGACATTAATTTAACCAGTGAAGTCCTGTGGATGACGTTTATGCTGCATGCTGCATCCACTTGCATTTTAAGGACCTACTGAGCTAAGATATTTTTTCAGTTTTTCGTCAAATGTGTTCTGCTGAAGAAGGAATGTCATACACATCTGAAATGACATGAGGGTGAAGTAGATGATGAGAGAATTTCTATTTTTGGGTGAACTATCCATTTAATGCCATTTTTATAGCATGTTGTTTACAACAGTTGTCAGTTGAGGCTGCTATTTTGCTGCTGTTTTTAACAAGCAGTCCTGCTCGATGTCGGTCTCAATAAAGCTAATTTGGTATCTTTGGTGTGCAGGATTATCGCAAATGGGGGGGCGTGGTAAATCCAATGGCTCAATTTGTGGAAATTCTAGAATGGCCAAAATCGCTTAAAGCCTCTTTAAACTGCAACATATTTATACATCATAGTTGTACTCCTGTGATGTTGCTTTTAATTCTGCTGGTTTTAATAAAAAAGCATTCTGTAATACAGTAAATAAAACGACTGTATTGCAGTAATAAGAATCATCATTTAAAGAAATTTTAAAATAAAATGTCCGGACATGTTATGGTAATAAGAATTGGGGGGTAAAATGGATTTACGTGTCCTGAAAATATTGTCACAATGCAAAAAAATCATAATGAACCTAAATGTAGGCTTAACCTTTTTATGCAAAAAATATTTAAATATTTTCTTTTATTTTTGCATTGATTTAGGGTTAAATATGACCAGGAGATTTTCTTGACAGTTTTCATGAGAATCACCCAAATGGTTATTCTTAAGTCAGTATTCACTGAAAATCTTTTACTGCAGTTCTTTCATCTTATTCATGTTTCTACATAGGCTACGTAAGATTTGTAGGGATGTCAATATTCAGACATGTTCATAATCGTTCATCGTGGAAATTAACGATAAATGAATCAATAAATTGTTAACGTTAATTAGTGGTCGACCAATATTTAGGCAAGGCCAATATATCGGCCAATATTGTGACTTTTTTAAGCATCGGCCGATTCATTTTCCCATTTGGCCGATTTTTTTCATATCATATGCCATAATATCATATACCATCATATATGTCTGCAAATATGCGCATATCACGTTTAAACAAATGTAATAACCTTACCTCACACAACTTCAGCAGATCCAGCATCCTGTGGAGTGCTCATTTATTTGTGTCTAAAGCACATATTTTAACAGTCACTCATCAACAGTTCCCTGTCACATTGAACTTTCTTTTCTAATGACAAAAGGCAAATAGCAAAAAAAACTTGTATTATATACCATTTGCAAATATACAGATATCTCCGTTAAACAGATGTATTTAACGAACCTCACGAAAATCCAGAGTTTTCTTCCCGCACTATGCACTGTAGGTACAATTGGTTTGATTCAGTATTTTTTGAGAAAATACGATTGCTAATGTGGACATTCCTTAGGTGTTTGCTGGACTGCTGTGTGAACTGTTTGCAATTTTATGCTTGTTATTTACTATATTAAATTGTGTGCTATATCGGCATTGTATCGGTCTAACGGCCACCTGCCCTCTGGATATCAGCATTGGCATCGGCCATTAAAAAACACATATCGGTCGGCCACTAATTTTCAAGTGTTTTTATCTTGGAGTGGGTCGAGCAGGAACGGCTACAGTGGTGCCATGACCTGGGGGGGGGTGAGTGTAACGGGAGCCAGCTGGAACACGATAGCTGTACGGTATGTGTAAACTTCACTCCCTTAGCCTCAAGAGGTGCACTAGCAACCGACGCTAGGTGCTGTAGCCTTTAGCCTCCTTGTTAGCGCACTCACGCCTCCCATGCCAGAGTCGCCGGTTCGAATCCCGCTCTGAGTGGGTCGAGTAGGACTGGTTACACATAGTGCAGCTTTAAGAAATGCAAGTATTGGAATTTTCCTCTTAAAATATTCTAAGTTCAGTGTATTTAATACATTTAGGCTATATTTAGTACAAATTTGTGAATTGTTAATTACAGTTTTTTGTGTTAAAAATAACTGAAGATATATAACTTGTATACATGTTTGAGTTTATTAAAACTTCACATTGTGGATTGTGGAATATATTGGACCTTTGTATTAAATTTTTTAATTGAAATTAAGTGAAATAATAACACGCTGTGTAAACAGTGCGTCTTACTAACCGTCATACATAATGCTTCTCGGGTGATGGTGAGATGTCAGCTGAATGTTCCCGGCAATCGCAGACATAATTGTAGTTTGGGATGAAACAAGGAGATCAACCGTGCTTGTTGTCATTTTGTACACACTATCATGCTGTGTGCAGAAAACAAATGTTACCGGTATTGACAAAATCGGTCAACTTCTAATCGACAGCTCTAGTTCCCATTCAATTTTTTTTGTAGGGGAAAGAATGTAGAACATTCTACAAATTATTCTTAAAAAGAATATTATTTGACTTGGAACAACATGGTGGTTAAATATTGTTAGAATCATCAGTTTTGGTGACCTATTCTTTTAAGATTCTGGTAAAATACTTTATAAATCACCCCAAGAATATGCACAAAGAATATGCATTCAAAAGACTATTTGTTCTCTCCCCCACAGTGGTTTCACCACATGCCCTCTCAGTGACATGTGCTGTGCTGAAAGTACCTTGGTGTCAAAAGGCTCAGGCTTTGCCTTAGGGCTAGTGGGCAGTAAATACTCTACAGACAGCTTATGAATGCATGAGCACCAATTCTAAGGACACTGCACCATTGGTGGGTGTATTGATCACAGTGAGGAAATCACCTTACTGTAGGACAGTCCTGCCACTATAGAAAGGTGATTGTACCATGCTGTAAGAGATTGGTAATGGGGAGGAGAAAGTTGTTACCATGGACACTGTATATCTTAGCATTATTGATAGGTGGAAAGAGTGTATTCTTAGCAGGAGGAGGGAGACACAATATGTCAGAGTTGTTATGGAGATAGGCGAATGTTATTAGCATGCAGATGTGAGCGTTGTTGCCATGGAGAACAGGGTACAGAAGGATAGCATTAACTGGATTGTTGATTGTTGAATAAATGAGCAGTATCTGGGATTGTACAAAAACTTACATTAGTAGCAGCTGAGACCCCAGACTGATCTCACAGTAAAATCTGAAAAAGTTGGATGACATTCCTTTAGCTAAAATCGGTCTTTGCTTACAGAAATTTTGAAACACTGACCCCATTGGTGAAAACTGTAAGTGTTGTCGTGCGTATCGGCATGTGTGAGCTCCATTTTCCAAGTTGGTATAGCTGCAGGCTGGAGACCTCTAAATGGGGGTGGAATCTCCAAAAGAGGGTGGGGATATGCCAGAAGATGGCATGGTTACTCAAAAAAGGGGGTTGCACCAACTCCAAAAGGGGAGGGGGTTCACTTCCACTCATGGTTAATGTTAGGAAAAGGGTTAGGTAAGGGGCTCCCTATATCATTAATGCCCATTTTGGAGCAATGCCTGCAGCTATATCCTTCTCCCATTTTCCGGGTGTAATGGTCACAGTGATGTGAATTGTATTAAGCACATACAGTCTGTAATACAGCAAACAGGAATTAATGTTTTATAAATTGCAACCAACCCAAACCCTAAATATAAACCTAACCATCAGTGGAGTAAAAATCAATCTAGTCTTGTAATGTTCAGTCTATTATAACCACATTTTTACAAACTGAGTTTTACATGGCACTTTCTACATTTTGCTGCAGTTTCCTGGTGAAATTGATACTAGAGGGTATTTGTTCACATTCACACAAATCATGGGTACTATGGTTGTTCCTGACTTTATAAACACGTATTTTTCACACTATTACTCACAGACTCACATACATTTACACACATATTCCAACACGATTAGTAGGATGGTAGCTCACTTGATAGTGTTTTGGACTTTGGACTCGAAGACCAAGCCTTAAGTCCGGTCAAGGACGTTTGGAGTGAAAGAGAAGTGAATCTGTCATAGAAGTGATACAAAATTATGTGGTTGCTTGAGTAAATGTGCTTTTCATGTTTTCAAATTTGCTTTTAAAACACTCTCAGTTAAGTTTAGGTGTTGGTTAAGGGTAAGGTCTGTTTTGTTCACCTCTCATTTACTTTTAAGACACAATTGGCTATGTTTAGGTTAAAGTTTTAGGTTAAGGAGATACGTTTTACTCATTAAAAAGTTAACCTAATATTCACCTTAAAAACCTCATCTGATAACAACATAATTTCATTTGCTTTTGGCACCCCCTACTGGACATTTCACTGGGAAACTGGCAATGATGCATGTAATTTTGGACTGCAGAATTGTTGCCATTGACACCTAAATTTCATGAGATCAGGCTGTTAAATTATGTTAGGGGGGAAATGCAACCACTGAATCACGCTCATCACTGTGAATGCGATTACTACCTGGTTTCCATCTGGGATCCAAACCTGAGTCTACCTTGCTGCTGATGCAACTTGCTTCCGGATGTGCTAAACATAAGGGTAAACACACCGGAGCTGATGCAAAAATGTCTGATAGGAGATGGCGCTTGTCAGTGAGTCAGCATAATGTGGCCAATCCTAGGGTGCAGGAACTCTCAGAAACAACATGCCGACTTCCCATGAAATCATGTAGAAGACCCAAGCCTATAGAACATACACAAATGTAAATCTCGATTCTCTATGTGTAAAATATGTTTGTGGGTATATATCTATACTTTTGAGAAGCTGAAGTTAAGCAACTCTTTTGTCCTACACTCTTTTCCATTTTAACAAAGAGGATCTCTTTTGAAAAGCTCATTGACTAAAAAGGTTTGTTTGCCTTAAACCTTTATTGTGGTGTAAAGTGTGTAGGCGGCGTGTGTGTGTAAGCACATGTGTCTCCTTGTATGGAATTCCTAGAGTGTGAATAATAGATGGAGTGAGTGAAATGCCTACACACACAAACAGAATAAAAATGAGCTGATAACAGGAAATGATGTCACAGTTATTGCCACAGGCAAAAACACAGCAGTGCTTCCTTCACCAGCTGTTTCATCTCTGCCTTAACTACCTTTGCTTTTTTATAGAGTCTATGGTGAGTGTCTCTATGTATCATTAGAGAATTTCTTTGTCACGTGTGGGTGGAAGTGGGATGTTTTTTGACAGTTCAACTAAACAAAGTTACATTCTTAAAAGGGATACAGTAGTTCACCCAAAATGTTTTAATTCTGTTACTTACCTTCATGTTGTTACAAACCCTTATGACTTTCTTTCTTCTGTGGAACACACAGAGATATTAGGCAGAATGAAAGCCTTAAGGCCCAAACATACTCTACGCAAGTACATGAATGAAGATGCACCTTGCTACGCAAGCTCGATTTCACACGTCGTTGCATTGTGACGTGTCAGCGATCAATTCATAACACAACGCAAGTTCGCGCTGCATTCTCAGCATTGCCGCAAGGAGCGCTAGAGCGGATTTTCTTCTTTCAATCAACAACTGTCATGGAGGACTCAGGCAGCAATTTGAGTTGAGTCTTTTCAAAAAATATTTACAAATTGTTGTCCCCAGACAAAATAGTTTTTTCTCTGTGTCTCTTCCCACTCCTCAACTATTGACTCATCTACCACATCTGGGCTGACTTGCTGCCTAATCAGTTAATGGCTTAACTCAGGGGTTCTCAACCTTTTGCAAGCTCCCGCCCCATGCTTTATTGTTGTTGTTATTATTATTATTATTATAATTGGCAGTAGCACCAGACTTCTAATGTGAGCTTGCAGGCATTATTAGTATTATTATGAGTAGTAGTAGGCCTATCATCATTACTAGGTTATTGCTATATAATTATATGAGGTTACATGCTTTATTGTTGTTATTATTATTATTACTATTATTATTATCATCATCATCAGTAGGCCTATTATCATTACTAGGCTATTGCTATAATTGGGAATTGGCACCAGACCTCTGATATTAATTTATGCTTTATTATTACTAGGCCTAATAGTAGGCATCATCTGCATTTTTTACAGAAGCTTGCTGGTAGGTGATGTTAATGTGAGACCTGAGCCTGCTTTGCCTTGCAAAGATCCTCAATTCTTGGCTCAATGTTTGATAAACATAGCCTCAAATCATCCTCGATTTGTGCACGATTGCGGTATTTCGTTTTGAGTGCAGTCATTTTTGAGAATCCTGCCTCACACAAATATGTCGACGCGAAAGGAAGGAGAATCTTCAAGGCGACGTCACAGAGTTCAGGGTATTCCTGCATCAATGCTGCCCAGAATGACGAAAGAGGGCAGGAGCTAAAGAGTTCCTTCAGTCTACTGTCACTCTTCAGCTCAATAAGCTGTTCCTGCATATCAATTGATAGCTCGTTTGCTGTGCACACAAACGGATCTCGAACCCACGCAAAAGAGCGATAATCCTCTTTAAAGTACGTCGCAAATCGTTTTCTCATTGCTGACAGGTGCTCAGACGCTGATTGAAATAGGGAGGAGAAATCGTGTGACGTGCCTGCATCAGTGATAAAGTCTGCAAGGCTGGGGAACATGTTGCAGTTCCCTCGACTGATGCGGCCATGCCAGAGGTCTAGTTTTTGTGTGAAGGCGTGCACTTTTTCTGCAAGGAGCAAAATATGAGTTTCGCGGCCTTGCAAAGACAGGTTGAGGCCATTCAAGCGGTCAAATATATCGACCAAATAGGACAGAGACGCAAGCCACATAGTGTCATCCAGATGCTTCGCCAGATCTGATTTGATTTCTGTCAAAAACCACTTCACCTCCTCTCGCAGCTCATACAACCGCTGTAACACCCGCCCCCTGGAGAGCCAGCAAACTTCAGTGTGCAGAAGCAGCTGTTCGTGCCCTGACCCCATCTCCTGGCAGAGGACCCCAAACAAGCGAGAGTTTAGCGGCCGTGATTTGATGAGATTTATTATTTTCACGGATTGGTTCAGCACGGAGTCAAAGAGAACCAGCATTTTTTTAGCAGCTAGTGCTTCGCGATGGACCATGCAATGTGTCCATTTCACAAGTGGAGCTACTTGCTGAACGCGAGCAGCTAGGCCACGCTCACGCCCCGTCATTGCCTGCGCACCATCCGTGCATAGGCCAGCGCATCGGTCCCAAGCCAAACCATTTTCACGGATAAAAATATCAAGGACATTGAAAATGGCTTCTCCTGTAGTGTGCGACTGAAGAGGCCGGCAAAACAGGACATCCTCCTCAATCGCCTTGTCCCGCAGATACCTGACATAGGTGAGAAGCTGTGCCTGCCCAGCAATATCAGTGGATTCGCCCAGCTGCAGCGCGTAGTAAGGACTCTTTTTTACGAACTCTATCAGTTGCTCTCTGATATCATTGGACATGTCTACAATTCTCCTAGCGACTGTGTCATTGGACAGTGGTACTGCACCGAGTTTGGCTGCTGCACTATCGCCTATCATTATTCTGCACATGTCTTGCGCTGCCAGCAAAATGAGAGTCTCGGCGATTGTATGCGGTTTACCCAGTTTACCGATCCTTTTGGCCACTACATACGATGCCTCCAAACACTGTTTAGACACAGTGCTGTGCACTGAAATGGTTGCCTGTTGCTGATGGAGGCCATCAAGCTTTCTTTTAAAATATTCAGCTGGTTTATTTTTAATGCCAGCATGCTTTGTTTTCGAGGTGCCTTTTTAATTTGCAGGGCTTCATACTGTCGTTTGCCAGCACCTCGGCACACATGACACACTGAGGTCTCAGATCAGCCGTGACTGTAGACCCAAATTGCAGGTATGCTTCATCGTACCTTCGAAGCTTTTTTGCAGCTGGTGGTGCGTCGGTTGGCTTGTTGGTCCTCACAAGAAATTTCTCCATTTTGATGTGTTTTCAATAAAGTTTAGGCAATATGTAACTGTGTGTGTGGTGTATGTTGAGAGACGTATCAGGGGCTAATCAGTCGGGACTTAGGCACAATCTTTAATTAAACGAACAAAATAATTATTTTGCAGACAATTCAGATTTTATTTTAATACTTAACGATTGTAGTCCTCGTCAGTGTGTGTGTGTGTGTGTGTGTGTGTGTGTGTGTGTGTGTGTCTTAGTCATGTGGGTAGTTTTAGCTAAGTGTAGCTACTGCCTAGCAGTTAAAAAAAAAATACTGGCTAGGGCTGAGATTTGATCTAATCTTAAAAAAGAATGTTTGTGGGTTTAGTCTTTAAAAAGACTGTTGGGGTTTTGTAGTAAAGGCCTATGTAAATCGAGATTGATAAGACTAGCGAGAGCTGGCACAAGCGAACTTGGCAAGAGACTAGACTAGAGTGAATGGAAAGCTATGTCGTGAGTCAATTTAAATGCAGTGATTTATTTTTGTGTGAGAGTGAGTGAACATTTACATTTATACCCTGCTCTGTAACCCAGGGCGGGAACGGCGGCGGCCATGCGCGATTCATTTGCAGCCTGGACGCGGAGGGCTGTGTGTCTCCTCTCTGCTCTGACTGCTGCGCGAGGCTACTGAGAGACTGACCGCCTGTGAGTGCTTTTGGACGGGAGAGGGGCTCACAGCAGCACCCGCTGTTCGTTGAGCACAGTAGGCCTAACTGCAGAGTGATTCGTGCTTTCGAGTCTCCAAACACCACAAAAGTCTCCAAAAACACCAGTAAAAGTCGCTGGATTTGTCGCTTTTGACAAAAAAAAAAAGCCGCCAGGAGGATGATCAGTGCTTGAAGTGGGGGGAAAAGGTGGCGGCACTCTCTTTGCATTGGAAAATCATGACATTTTTACAGTGAAAAACAAAACTTGGAGATATTGCTGTTTCAACAATGTATTGTTATTTATTTAGCATAGCGCATCTCACAGCAATACTGAATCGTGTTTTGAATGATTCAGTGTTGTGAACGAATCGGTTGAGTCAAATATTCAATGACCCATTCACAAACATCTGTCTCATTCTTGATGAATCGGCCACTTGAACGAATCGTTTGAATGAACGACTCAATGACTCGCTTAACGAAACAGCTTATGCTTATCACCTGCATTTGCGCTCACTATCGACAAACCAATCAAATTTGTTCAAAACTTTTTTTTTTAAATCAGTCCAAACACATTTGAATTTTTATTCAGGAGTTATGTATATACAAAACTATAACTTTTTATGACAGTAGTTTAGTGATAAAAAAAATGTGCCCAAAAAATTTTTTTTTTCAGTTTTTTTTCCCTTCCATCGTAGCCTACTCGTGCCCCCCCCGGGAGAGTGTCCGGGGGGGCGCGCCCCACCGGTTGAGAACCACTGGCTTAACTGACAGCTGTTTTGAATTAATGGAACTCTTAAGGAACTGGTCTCCGAACAGTTTGAAAAGCACCTTATTTTTATCCTACCTCCGTATACAGCCTCCAAAGGCAACATTTTCCTGGTTTCGGATGCAGCACCATTTTCGTGGTCACAACTGCCCTCTTGTGGTCTGAGGTTTGTAACCGCCAGAGCAACGCAAGATCGCACGTAATGTATGTACAACGGGACCACATGTTGGCCATGCGTTGGCTTGCGCATGCATCGGCGTACTTGCTTGAAGTAGGTTTCGGCCTTTAGTCACTATTCACTTTAACTTTACGGAAAAAAACATTGTGAGGCTAACATTCTGCCTAACGTCTAATTATGTGTTCTACTTAAGAAAATCAAAGTCTGTTGTAAAACATGCAAATTGCATGTCAAATATGGCTTTAAAATAAAACTTTCCGATCAGCAAATGAAGTGAATGACAATCGTGATTGATGTTTTATCAAGTGTTAACTACCTGTGTTCTTAGCCTCAGGCTACTTCTATTGGACAACTGTTTTTATACTGTAAGTCACTTTAGAGGAACATTATTTGCGAAATGATAACTTAACACTGTTGTTAATTTAAGTCAAAGCACAGATGGTGTTTCATCTAAAGCGCTCAAACCTCTGCTCTATGTTGGCAGAACTCCCATATGTTTTCAGAGGCTCTGCCAATGTGGGAATTGTAGTTCGTATCCATTCTGATACGTTGTACTCCTGAATTTTGTTATAGTTTCATCTCTCTAGGAGGGGAGCATTGACTGCCAACAATAGTTTTAGCCCTTTCATATGGAAGTCACCCTTGGGGTTTAATTCCAAAGTTCATATAATGAGAAACTGCAATTCTTTGTCCAAATAGTGAACCTTTGATTTGAACATATGAAAGGTAATTCAGCTTTTTTATCTAGGCCGAATTAAGTCTTTTATTGCTGGGAATATCATCTCCTGAGGGCTTTACAAGCGTATAAAGACATGTTGAAACGATGGAGGCCTGGCTGGTCAGTGACTCATAATTGTAGCAATAAGAGTGTTGACTGTTTTAAATGAATGGCATGCCAGGAGGGGTTTATGCAATTTTGGCTACGTTCAAACTGCAGACGAGCCCAATTTTCTGGTCAAATCCATTTTATTTATTTATTTATTGTGAGGTTGTTCATATGACCTTTACTGGTCTGAACAGGTAAGGTTAATTTTATTTAATAAATGTTTATAAATATAAAATAGGACTGGAAAATTTAACACGTTACTTTCTGCAATTTTATAGTTGACTGTTTAAAGGTGCTGTAACCAATTTTTTTCATGAAAAGGGATGCAAAAAAGGTTTCTACTCCTTGAAAGATATTAACGAAATAAGTGTCATGAGATATCTCACCAGTCTCTTTGACTGCACTAGACTTTGTAAACAGCTATATGAATTATAGAATAAATTCTAATGTTACAATTACAGAAATATATATATATATAATATTTGTCCTCATTTAATGGCACACACAAACACACACACACGTGTTTTAATTATTTAAATACTGTATATATTAAATATATAAAATAATGTAAAATAAATAAAAATGTATATGTATTTTAAAATACTTTTTTTTTAAAATTAACTTACATTTTATTTTTGATATAAAGTAATTTATATTTTATTTTTGGTATATTTATTATTAATATCAGGTGCTCCATATATTGAGGTCCAGCACCTTGCCTTTGCGGTTTTGATGTCCTCCATCATCTAAATGGCAAATCAAGTGCACAGTTGGGACGATTGTTGAGTTAGATTGATGTTTAAAATGGCATTAATTCCAAACTGACCCCTCACAATGAAGTCACATGCAAAGAAGTTTGTATCATATTTTACATTTAATTTGAATGTGTTTAATGTCAGATTCAATGTGATTTTTACTGTTCGCATTGTTATACAGTAAATAAAATAAAATCTTTGTAAGGGGAAATAGATTCGGGCCAAATTCATCAAAGAAACCTTGACTTTTAATGAGCACATTGAAGGTTTAATGAAAGGTTTTGCTAAACATTCCAATGGGTATTCGTTTATTTTGATAAATGATATCAAAACTGTGAATCAGCAGTTATTTTAGTGGTATCAACCATCACACATCCCATTGAGCTGTCTGCAGTCCGCTATATTTCATAGTAATGATGAACAATATATAGGCAGTGCGCCAGCTTATATACTTAATAAAGGACAAGCTTATGTTGTATTGGGGTATTTTGCCTATATAAACATCTCAGCAGGGTGATAAACCACTGTGGCACAGAGAGAGACATAATATTTAACCCATTTGCACAGAACATCTCTCCAGCATCTAATTATCATTGCAAGCTCAGTGTGTAATGAAAGAAAATGACCTTGTGGTATTGTCTAGTGTGTACAGACTATGAAAAAGTCTGCACATGTCACCAATGCACTAATTAGCTTAATTTAACCACCGGCAGCCTCCAGCCAAAAGTACCGGTATAACGAGGAGCATCGAGAGTTTGTCAACGTGGTGTGTGTGCGCCTACGGCAATGCACAAAACCTGACAATTAGGAGTCAAGAATTTGCAGTGTTTGAAGCCTACATAGCACATATGCATTCACTATTTATAAGTGTTTCTTTCCTCGCCTTTTTAACATTGTTTTCTTCATTCTTTATTCATTTTTCACCCTCTCCATTCGACAACCGAATGAACTGGCAAGTACAGTAGCTTGTCAAAGGCCTGAGTTGATTGAAAGCTGAATACATTTATTAAAATACGCTTGCCTGTCTATGAAATTGGCCAAATATTCCTGATAATGCAAGGTAAAAACAGATTTGACTTTCGATTATCTTTAATGGAAGTTGCCAGAAGTTCCTAGTTAGTGGAGCTTGCAAAGGTGAGCATCTCTATCACTATTGCTACATTGGGTTAGGGGTTTGTTAAAATCTCTAAACTCATGAATAGGGTTTGGAACAGAGAAAGGATGCTTATTCAGAATCAGTTTTAAAACACTTAAAAATATACCGGAAATAGGTATGGGACAATATGGTTATCTCACAATTCAGTTCTATATATACGATATGAGGTTCACAATTCTATATAATATTGATTCAATATAATAACATTTAAATTACATAGCATGACAGAAAAGTGTGTTTATTTATTGAAAAACAATTTTTCATCAAAATAATGTTCTTTAATATACAATATAAATGATAAAAGTTTAAATAATAAGAGTTTCTCATATCCCTTTCTCTATAAGAAAAGATCACAAACAAATGAGCCTTCGTAAATAGTGGTCTACATTCAGGCTGATCAGATGCAGAACAAGCAGTAGAACTGAACAGAACCTGTCCTGAAAATGTATTTGAAAGTGTGTGTGTGTGTGTGTGTGTGTGTATATATATATATATATATAAATATATATTAAAAAAAATATATAATAATAATTTGTTATCATTAATAGAATATTTTGTAACTTTTTAAAAATAGAAAAATTGTACATATAATAATAAAAAGAGCTTTCATCTATTTGAAATAATGTGTATAATTTACAAGTAATAACATTGAGTTTTACATTCATTTGTTTGACGAGCACTAAAATGGTACTGTCACTTTAAGAGTTCAACCAGCATCTTACAGTGATACGTTATTAACGAGAGAGAAGTCTCTCAGTTTATTTACTGAATGAATATATAGTAGAGGCGTTGGGGCAGTGGTGGCTCAGTGGTTGAGGCTCAGGGTTACTGACCAGAAGGTTGGGAGTTCAAGCCCCAGCACCACCAAGATGCCACTGTTGGGCCCTTGAGCAAGGCACTTAAATCCAGGTTGCTCTGGGGGGATTGTCCCTGTAATAAGTGCACAATGTCTGCCAAATGCATAAATGTAAACGTAAGTAGAGTGCGTGGATTTCATCTTTGATGGACACACATTACACAGAAAAATGGTCCATTTTAATTTCAAGCACTTTTCAACAAAACAACAATTTTCCAGGTATTCCCGTTCTTAAATTTTTAAAGCTAAATTCAAGCCTTTGAAGCACTTCAAGTGTGTAAACTCTGTAGAAAAATAAAGCACTAAAGGGGTAAAATTATGATGTTGGACAGATGATCACATAAACAGAAAACAATGTTGCAAATTTAGAAATATTGAGTTTTACCTCAATATGATTAGTCATTTATTGGTTCGCGATATATCGAAATTTGATAGATATCCTCCTTTTCCTAACCAGAATAGTATAGCATAATTAAAAATACCCTGCGAATGTATCCTGCATTGCTATTTAGCAGTGCGAAATGCATTTTATAGCGCAAAGTGTACAGCGTGAAGATTTGCCAGATTTCCAAAGAAATAACTCATACAAGCTGGATCTATTGAATCTTCAGTACGGAATATACAGCATGACTAGTGTAGTCAGATTACCAAACAAATGACTCACACAAGCCGGTTCTTTTGAATCTGCAGTGCAAAATATACATCGCGACTAGTGAACCCAGATTCTCGAATGAATGATTAACATGAGCCGGTTTGTTTGAATATATATTGCAAAACACAGCATTTCCTCCCGAACAAAAAACATCAATTCAGTTAATCAAAAACGTACTGAATTGGATTAATTTCACCATGTCTAACTCATGAGACTTGAATCATATGACAATGTGTAGTTAAATATACGCATTGAGTTTTGTTGTAATTATTATTTTTTATAAAAATGAATGAATGAGTGAATAAAATATATTAAAATCTGTTTAAACACACCTTCTGGAAGAATTAGTTCTATTAAAATATGCAATGATCATCATTTGGTTTAAACTGCTGAGGACTATAGGACCTAAATGCAAAATTAATGTTTTATTTTATTATTTTAATTTCTGTCTCAAAAGTACTAAAAGAATCGTGAATGAAATTGTTAAGTAACCAATATCATTACGAGGAATCGTAATTTCAACCGGAATTGTTATATTAATATAATTTTATTTATTTCATTTAAAAAAGTATAATACATTTTCATGGTTCAGTCAGTACAGTTTATTTTTGTAATAAAGTTCAACACTATTTTGCTTTGAGTGTTATTTTGTCATTCAGTATCAATTTTAAAAACACGTTGATTAATCATTATCAGCAGGCACTACCCAACTTAGTTATCGGTATTGGTAAAATCCACTATTGGTCGACCTCTAATATCAGCCACCTAGCAATGCCCTAACATTGCCCAAACACCCTAATATTGTGACAGTGAGATTTGCATAAGCAAACACCAATTAAATTTAAAATCTTTTGTAAATCTTGTTCTGATCTATACTTCTCCCTTTTTTAGAGGTTACATTAGACACTGGTGCATGTGACCAGATATGCACACATGCACACTAATGCCCTTGCCCATAAACCAGCACATCCAGCTGTGTTTATGGCACAACAGATTATCCTGTATCACCTACAATGACCCTGTTGATAATTACCAGCATTAGAATGGATAAAACTGAGGAACTGTGCCTATATAAAGCAATTAAATAATGGAAAACGTGTGTATTCTTCCGAGTTACGCATATTATCCCTGGGTTTAATATTTGGTAACGGTACGAGAGCATATTTGTGGGAGGGGCTTGTGTTTCATGGAAGAGGCTGATTATCTGGTCGGTGTTACTCTAGATTTACTAGGGTTTTATACATGTAGATGTGTGTTTAAAGGGTGTGATAGTGTAGCAAGTAGCAGATATGTAGCAGAGCAAGATGAAGGAATGAAGGACATATTTTGAAAAACAAGTGGGTGTATCAAGGGAAGTGTTATATGCAGAGTTATGAATGAAAGGCAGATACAGCTTTAGAAAAAAATATATGCACATGCCATACTGTCATGACACAAATGAAGAAAAGAGAAAGGGAGGTGAATGACTGATGTCATGAATCATGAAGAATATATGAATGAGGAGCTTGCTAAGAAAATGCATCTATAAGGGATAGTTCACTAAAATGTTTTAATTATGCCGTCATTTACTCACCTCATGTTATCTCAAACCCATATGACTTTCTTTCTTCTGTATGACTTTTCTTTCTTTCTTCTGTGGAACACACACACACACACACACACACACACACACACACACACACACACACACAGTTGTGTTTCCATGTTTTATGGGGACTTCCCATAGACATAATGGTTTTTATACTGTACAAACTTTATATTCTATCCCCTAAACCTAACCCTACCACTAAACCTAACCCTCACAGAAAACTTTCTGCATTTTTACCTTTTCAAAAAACATAATTTAGTATGATTTATAAGCTGTTTTCCTCATGGGGACTGACAAAATGTCCCCACAAGGTCAACAATTTCGGGTTTTACTATCCTTATGGGGACATTTGGTCCCCACAAAGTGATAAATACACGCTCACACACACACACACACACACAAAAGTATTAGGCAGAATGTTCAGTCTCAATCACCATTCACTCTCATTGTATGGAAGAAAGATGCAATGAACGTGAATGTTGACTAAGGCAGGCTAACATTCTGTCTAACGTCTCCATTCTATCAGGAAGACTCACAGACTTGAGTGAAATTTAAGATGACATTTATTTGATGAATATAAATCAGAAAAATAATGTCTCTCTTTGGCGTAGGCCCCATCTGGTGGTCCAAATAAGATGGCAGGTGCGAGGAGCCTAACCCCGTGCCGGACGGAGTCAACTGGTGGTGTTGGGGTGGTGGAGGTTGTCGTGGTAGCACACTGAAACAACAATGTAATAGATTGTGAGCAGACTTATAAAGCAATGGCTTACATGTGATTGGCTAGGAATTATCCAGCCAATGGTACGATGATGCGCAGCTGCTAGTCTTCCTGCTAGACATACGCTGCGCTTACTTTTCTGTACATCTCCCACAATAGAAAGTCAATTTATACAGTTTTTCCTTCCAAGTTTAAATTAAAAGATTTTGAATCCCAGATGGTTTCTGATGTTTGGATCCCACTTTATTTTTAAAATGCAAATTCCAAAATGTCAATTCCAGAATTCAAATCAGACCAAACCCTGATATCAGAGCAGCACTGAGGTTGCTGTTTGTTGTGTCTAACACAGAAACAGGCGCAATGCCCAGGCAGGTCCCACTGGGATAACGTTTCTTTCCCATAGCACACATGTACACCACAATAACTCAATGACAGTTAGCTGTCTAAACAGTTGGAAATGCTGGCAAGAGTCAAGTTATGACACTTGTTTTTCTACATAAATACCAATGACATAATAGAGATAAGGGTGAAACAGTCCCTGTGCACCAACTTATCCCGACAATGCAGAAAATAAAATGCGTGGGGTGAGTTAGAGGTGAATTGTGTAATGTCTGGGCCACTACCAGAACCAAAGAAAATTGGCAATTGCAGTTTTCCCAAAAAATATTACTTGAGACACACAAGTATTCCTGCCCTAAACTCACAGCATGAAGTTGACACGTTGGCCCACTCAAAAAATAAATAAATAAATATATATATATATATATATATATATATATATATATATATATATATATATATATATATATATATAAATAATTGTCAATTGTAACATTACATACATTTAAACATACCTTTAATAATGCCCATAAAATAAAATAACAACAGTTTTCGGGGATGCCGAATCTTGTGAACAGTAAACGGTCTGCACTTATATAGCGCCTTTTTAAGCCTTAACGGTATTCAAAGCGCTTTACACTGTGACTCATTCACCCATTCACACACACACACATTCACACACCAATGGCGGCAGAGCTGCCATGCAATGTGCTAGCCTGCCATTGGGAGCAACTTTGGGTTCAGTGTCTTGCCCAAGGACAATTCAGCATGTGGAGTCATGTGGGCTAGGATCTGAACCACCAACCCTGCGATTAGTGGCCAATCCACTCTACCAACTGAGCCAATGCCTTGCCTATAGCTGTCTCTATGCATTAAAAGGGGGATAAGAGAAAGTATTTTAACATAAAACATAGGGTTGTGTATTGATACAGATTTCTCGATTTTATTCTGATTCACAAGCTCTCGATTTGACATCAATTCATATGGGTATATTTAAATTATAATGTCCCTTTTGCTTAAATATGTGAATAAAAATTCTCTCCCAGTTAATGTTGTTAATTATACAGGGACCTTCTAACTAGGTACAATATGAACATATTAATTTTACTAATTATATTTTATTAGTTTGTCATTTTGGTAATATTGTGGTTTCAAATCAACACATTTAATCAATAAATATGATATTATATTAAATGTATTATATTTTGTTGCATGTTTATTGTGTAATTGCATAATTTGTACTATTTCAGGGTATATATATTTACATTTGTTGAACAGGTGTTAAAAACTGATACTGTCTCTTTAAGGAAACCTGGCATTTCTGGAATTGGCACATGTTAAGAAGAGAGTCTCAAATGGCTTTATCTCATTTGTACTATGCCTGATTCAAATTCAAAGTTTATTTTTTATTGTTTACGAAAAAAAAAAACTGACTGTAAAGAACAGAAAGGGTATTAAAAGAGACATTACTCATTGACAAATTGGTTGCGTGGATATCATATTTGGACACACACACATTACACGTAGCAACTTTTACTCTGAACACACACTGAAAGGATCTTGCTGATGAATACTACACAATTCATTCACTGGTTAGTGAAATGTAAACATTTACCAGCCAGTTGTCAAATATAGAAATTTTTAGGAATGATTTCCTCTCATTGTAGTGGAGCACTGCACATAGAGGAAAAAATCAATCTTGGGATTCAAGAGATCGTTCAAATGTAGATTGCGATGCATCAGGAAATCAATATTTTTACCTGCCCCTAATAAAACTACATACTTTACCTTTAAGTAATAGTACTGTAGCACAGGGAAACACAGGGTTGGGTGTGGGTGAATTCGTAACCCCCCTGACATATGCTTTCTCCTGCTTTCTCAGTCAGATGCTCTCTTTTTCAGTCTTTCTCTCATACACATACAGCATATCTGGGGATTATGGAGTATTATATAACCACCGTGCAGACATCCTCATGGGGACATTGCTTTCTGCTTGCCTGCAGTAATCCAGAATGTCTGTGTCCCTAAATACGACAGAGACTGATAACACAGCTGACATATAAGGGCAGCATAGGTCATAAACACTAAGAGCTGGACATATATGGGTAAAAATGCCAAGTCCATGTAGGATTGATAGAATGATTTAATGATATGAGCAACACAGGCTGCATGGTATCTCTCTTTATAATTTGTTACATAATTTTCTATTTATTAACAGTCAAACGCATACTTACAGCTACAAACTGAGATATAACCAAGAGCTCAACTCTTTAAAATTGATGCTTTGATCAGATCTTTCCTCTTTTATAATTTGCTTAATATCTTAGCTGTTTATATACGTTTTATTTTAAATTATTAATAGATAGTTATATAAAATAATATATAAAGTTTTTAAATGTTATAAAATTAATGATAATCTTGATAATCTGGCCTAAACCTAGGGCTGGGGATTGATGCAGATTTCCTGACTCGATTCTGATTCACAAGCTCTCGATTCGATTCTGATTTCGATTCCATATTGGTTCATATGGGTACATTTGTTACAATGTCCATTTTACTTACTTATGAGTCATTCTAGGTACAATTAGAAAGGACAAATTTTACAAATTATATCTTATTATTAGTTTTCCATCAAATTGGTCACATTTAAGCATTTAAATTGTTCAAATTCAGTCTATTCCTTCAATTAATGTCTTGAAATTGCATATATTATGTTGCATATATAGTTCTGTTTATTGCTCACTTGCATAATTTGTATTTACATCGAAATAAAGAACACGTGCTAAATCGATACTGTCTCTTTAAGGCAAGTGCCTATAACGAGAGAGGACGTGCATGATTTCTTTAGCGATTCCATGTGTGATTAGAATTAAATGTTTGTTTTTTATTGTTTTTAATTAAAAACTGACTGTAAAGAAGAGAAAGTATTAAAATAGATATCATTCAATTACATATTGATACATACATGTTGATCTCATCTTAGGACACACAAAACGAGTTAAACCAAATATAAAACAGTAAAATAATGTCTCTCTTTGGCGTAGGCCCCGTCTGGCGGTCCGAAGAAGTTGGCAGGTGCGAGGAGCCTACCCCCGTGCAGGACGGGACTCAACTGGTGGTGGTGGGGTGGTGGAGGTTGTCGTGTTAGCACACTGAAACAGCAATATGATAGATTGTGAGCAGACTTATAAAGCAATGGCTTATGTGTGATTGGCTAGGAATTATCCAGCTAATGGTGCGATGATGTACAGCTGCTAATCTTCCCGCTAGAAATACGCTGCGCATACTTTTCTGTACATCTCCCACAATAGAAAGTCAATTTAAACAGTTTTTCCTTCCAAGTTTAAATGAAAAGATTTTGAATCCCAGATGGTTTCTGATGTTTGGATCCCACTTTATTTTTAAAATGCAAATGCAAAATACCAAAATGTCAATTCCAGAATTCAAATCAGACCAAACCCTGATATAAGAGCAGCACTGAGGTTGCTCTTTGTTGTGTCTAACACAGAAACAGGCGCAATGCCCAGGCAGGTCCCACTGGGCATTTTCAAACTTTAACTCTCAACACGCAGTGAAAGTATCTTGCTCCGTATAACTTCTCCACTACAGTACTCAATCACTGGTGAGTGAAATCTGAATATTTACCAGCAGCCAGTGGCTGCAGGGTTGTGCATAGAGTGAAAGGTCAATCTTGTGATTCAAGAATCAATTACTAAATTGTTCAAATGAAGATTGCAATTGAAAACTATAATTTTACCCACCCCTACCTAATCCTAAGTGTAAAACTTTACCTTGTCCCACACCATATGCTACGGACATGAATGATACCTCAAATTTTGTGACTAATTGAGAAGAAGTGTGCTATTACTTTTATATGCAAACAGACTTTTGTATTTTTGCCTGACGGACGATAAAACTGGTGAAAATAAAATCCCATAGACTTACATTGAATGAGGGACTGAGCCATATCTAGGGACCCCAGAATATCATACATTTTGACAAGGGCCAGTAAGGAACCACCTAACAACCACATAACAACCCAGAATACACTAGCAACGTGGCAGCGAGTTTTGTTCAGGCAAGCACCACTCGCATGTTCTTTGGAAAATTTAAAAATCGACTAATTTAAATGTAATTTATTCCAATTAAAAATAGGTAAATTAATGCATAAAGCACTTAATGTTTTAAAGTATAAGTACATTTTAATTTAGATTTGTTTACTGCTAAGTCAGTAATTTTTTTATTTTTTTAAATAAGCTATTTCATAAAATGTTATGTTGTTGGGTGTTGCATCATGTGCTGTGGAGTATCTGGGTTTGTCTCCTGAGGCTAACTGGGGTTGTTTAGGAGTGTGTTTGTGTGTGTGTGTTTTCAGAGACCCTGTCTCCATTTAGACACGGCTGACTGAGGCAAAGATCCACACCATCGATTCACATTCAATCTAAACATCCTTAACATATTTTCCAAACAATTCCAGACCTCAGCAGAAATTGCCCTTATGTTGTGATAAATGATGCATCACACTCTTGTTTTAATTGGATCTTAATATTTAATTTAGTTTATGGAAGACTGGTTTACTCTATCCGTAAACCATTAACGGATGCTCTGTTGATGGTCCAGCATTTTTCTGGGCTACTTATGTTAAGTAGCCATTAATACTTTGCAGCTTTGGGCTAATATTACAGGTCTAATATGGGATGCATGGCTTTCTCCAACAGACACTGCAAAGTATAAACTCTCAATAACTTTTAATAGATGAGGATTTCAAGCTTGTTGGTTTACTGTGACCCCGCAATTACACCTTGTATTTATTGTGTTTTACTTTCAAAATCAGACATGGGATATTCCTACTTGATATTGCCCACTATATAGTGTTCTAGTTCGGTGCTCTGAGCATGATGTTTAAAAAACCCAAATGGTGATAGTAATATTTGTTTTGCAGGAGTACGATCAGAGAAGATAATTTACCGTGTTCTGATGAATTTGGTTTTGAAAATTTCTGCCTGAGCTTCCAGTTTGGAAGTTTGCCATTCTATAACACTTTTCAAAGTAGGAAGTTGGAAATTCCGACTTTGCATGTTGACTGGATCACAGCGTAACATTCATTTCAGTTGCTCTAATCACAAGTCCACAGTGCTAAATGCAGGTGTAAATGTAATCCAATGTACTTTTGTCACTTATAGTGATCCAGTCTTGTAAACCAAGCATATGGCATCCTTATGCATCCCGGAAAAGTTTGAAGGACCATCATCATCAGTGGCGGCTGCTGGTCTTTCAAAGAGGGGAAGCTCATTTTCGGCCTACATTATAAACTTATTTAAAAGTAAATTCTGCCCTATGAATGAACGAACGAACGAACGCTCTAAAACAAAATATATTAAACTTGGTAAAACTGAAACAAGGAATGTGGTGTATAATTGTGTGAAATGTATTATGCAAATTGACTAGCAAATTCGCCAAACAAATATAAAGAAATAGGTTGCAGCAGTTTGTCTTTCGACTACACTTGAGGAATCCACGATGGGACTGAGCGCGAAATAGCTTCAGTGACTTCTTATAGTACAGATTCGCTGTCAATCAAAAGGAGATGCAGTCTTTCGACAGATCCTCCAATCATCACGCGGAAGCCCGGAGTCCGGGCCAGCCCACTCCTCATTCACCCCCAGAGACGCTGAGCGTCCGTGGGCGGGACATAATCGCAGCATTTATCCAATGACCGTCTATTTTCGGAGCACTGAAAAAAACTGTTCAGAGCAGCCCCATTGAAGTCAATGGATGCTCGGCTTCAACAGGGAAATGCACTGACGCTACGGGAATGTATGAGAAGTAAATCGAGTCAGCCGACCTGCTATATGTAATGTAGCTGATTCTGAACGAACTCGTCTTCGAGATGAACGTGTTCTAATGCATTTTTAGTCAATAAATTGTTTACACAATAGTACATATTTGACCATTATTATTTTGACATTATAGGGGAAGCTGAGCTTCCCTTGCAGTCTTAAAGAAATCACCACTGATCAACATACTGAGACTTATGTGATTTTTCTAGTGTGACTGAACCCTGAGTTACTACAACCCAATGCATTTTTAGAGAGGGTTTCAAGCCTTGTCTAAAAAACTTGTTTTGGTATCACATGCCCATCAAGAATGTGCTAAAACCAGTCTGACCTGACTGAGGTATGAAGAAATGAAAGTAGAATTTTTTACTTATGCACATTCTTCATTGTATCGATGTGTATCCACAAACACTTCACAGGCAGACTGAACAAACCTACTGCACTTCCCTCTGCTGGTGAATGTCCCCTTAAAGGGATAGTTCAACCAAAATGTAAATGCTCCATCATTTATTTACCCTCATGCCATCCAAGATGTGTATGACTTTCTTTCTTCTGGTGAACACAAACAAAGATTTTTAGAAGAATATCTCAAGTCTGTAGGTCGATACAATGCAAGTGAATGGTGATCAGACCTTTAAAGCTCCAAAAATCACATTAAGGCCACATAAAAGTAACACATAATACTCCAGTGGTTAAATCTATATCTTGAGAAGCTATAGATAGGTGTGGGTGAGAAACAGTTAAATATTTAAGTCTTTATTTATTTTTTCTTTCTTTTTTTGACCATAAATCTCAAATTTCACATTTAATATCAAAATGTGAAAGAATGTGAAAGTGAAAATGGAGATTTATGGTAAAAAAAAAAAAAAAATATTGATCTGTTTCTCACCCACATATCATATTGTCTCTGAGGATATGGATTTAACCACTGGAGTCATATCAGTATTATCAATAACACTTTTTTGTTGTTGAATAAAACTATGATTGTACATTGCCTTTTCCATTTCTGTTGTTCATGAATGATTTTGTTCCTCATAGTTGTTTTAATTGATAAAATTACCTGAAAAACCAGTAGGCCTAATAAGACTGTTTATTGTAGGTGTTGATTTTATTTTGGTGATTGTGATTGATAAGGGGAACTTGAGTCGTCCCCCCCCCCCCCAGGTTTACATTAAACCTACAACCACTGGCAGTTTTCATTGTGACAACTTACTTCATATAGTGTGAAAAAAGTAAAAGTGCATAACTATTGGGGCAAGTTGACACAAAAAGGTCAATGTGTTCCCTTGGCAAAACAAAGAAATGTTCAATAGCTTTTTTTTTTTTTTTTTTGTAGCAAAGGCTTCAAGGTATATCTATGGCAGAAATGGACTTTCATAAATAAATGTACCCTGAGAAATATTCACTTGAGTAAAAGTGTGAAAACCAGCCCATTTCATCCCTATATATAGTTACCGTTACTCTATGATATATACACATGAAATTTATGCCCTTCTCTTATAGACATGGACTTGTATGCCAACCTAATGTATGCTAAACCAAGATAAATCGCTTGAATGATCAAGAAAGCACCATTATTGGGCGAGAGTGAATGGAGTTCCTCATGGTGGCTTCATCCAATTAGATTAGAGCGGAGCATTAGGTGATATGAGACTAATGTCATGATGTTCAGATCTGATTCTGATTGATTCTGTATCTGATTGTTATATCGGGTTTCATAGCATGTCATAAGAGGCAGTCTCTAGTTCAATTGGCTCTCAGTTGTTATTCTCAAGAGGCAGCAACAAACAGGCAGAAAATATTACGGAAAACAACTGTGGAGCTGTTGCAACAGTTTTGTTGTGCTTTGTGCCGTCTTTACTAAGTGATGTAAGCTGGGGAAAATATTTATATATCTAGCTGTAGTGAGCTGTAGGGCAAGTATCAATGTTATACCATTGCTCATACTTGGGATGAGAGATTTAAACATACCCCTAACCAACTTATTACAACATCAGACCACAACACATTACTCATTGTTTTTGCTATGCACATCAAGGATATTTCAAATTGTGTGGCTTAAGGAGAAATCCGCTGTCTCGCTTTAAAGGGGTCATGAAATGCTCTTTTTATAAAGTTTTATTATCGTCCCTGAAGTCTACTGACAATGTACGTTTTTTTGCACCAAAACAGTCATTCTTTAGTAATATATGATAATTTTCCAACCTGTCACTTGCCCTCTGACTGAAACGCTTAGTTTTGGCCTAAGCGCCTCCTTAAAACTTCAACATAAACGCCCAGTCTTATGATTGGCTAAAATCGTGCAGCCCCTCAAATACAGCCATCTTTGAATCTAAATCAGAAGAGAATGAACAAGGTCCACAGTTTTATAAAACTACATTTCAGGGTTTACACCTAACTCACATTCAACACATTGGATCCAAATATATTACACTATTCATCTCAAGCACATCTGTTAACACCATAAACTATCAAACAGCCATGACAAGCCATTATAAATGAAATGGTTGACTTATGTTTTTGATCAGTTTTAAGTTTTTTTTAACTGCCCCATCCTTCAATAACAGTTCCTTTGCAAAGCTTGAATCGTATTATGACAGTTCACAAACAATCCACACTAATATGATAAAAAAAAACACACATACATAGTCCAAAGCACGGTGAATTGATGCACACACATACAGTATCACATCCCTGGAAACGCATCAGAATGTTTACATACACCAACAATTAAAAATAGCGCAAATGAGCGAAAGAACGTGTCCAGGATGCGTTTGTGCTCAAAACTGCAAGAGACAGAGCAGCTGAATGAAACAGAATGGCATCTCCTCTTCAGAGTTGTAACTTGACACCGCATTTTTTTAAAAAGCCAGATACATGACAGCGGTCAAAGACATTGGTCAAAATGCATGTTTACACACAAAAATATTCCTGTTCAGGAATAGTTATGTCGCACTAGTCTTGTCTGTCCTGCTCTCTCTCAGTTTATGAACTGAGCACTAGTGGGCGGTGCCAAGGGTGCAATGATGTAAAGTAGCCTTTGATTTTTTTCATTTTTAGAGGCCATCATGAATTAATGAGCCCCCAAGTGACATAGGGAAATTGCGGAAGTAGACAAGGCTTTTTTGAAGCTAGGTTTTAATAAATACATTTATTGCATTAGGGATTATGTTTTGAGGTCTGAAATTTAAAGTTTGTTTTTATAGTAGAACGACCTCTTACACCTGGTCCTAACTATATGTGACACGATAAGATTCCAGCGATAAGCTATCTGCCTGTCCACACCATATGGTTTGCCACACCATGATATTCATACACTAAAATGAGGATAATTTACAATAAAATGTAGAAATCGGAGCAATCACAGATGGGACAGTTTGTATATTGAACGCAACTCATTTTCTCACTAAAGCTCCGTAAGGGCATTCACTTTCTACGTCAAACCTCAAGGGGATTTGCCCTTGCTTTTGCCTCCTGCAAAGTTACTTCATGAGCCGCATTCTTATTCAGTCTGTTACAATCGTTTGTGTTCATACAGTACTCCTGTTGTTATTTCGCTGATCTCCAAGTGACAGGGAAGTGGAGAGAAAGTTTTTGTAGTGAGCCGGGATGTCTCTGCCATTCTGAATCTGAACCATTATGTGTGTTTGTAACAGAGCTCTCACTGAAGAGAATGAGACCTCAAGCACTACATTTGGTAGGTGTGTAACACCCTCAGCCAAAATCAAATTGTTGTGAACCGGCTAGTGAGATGCCGACTTCAATATACTGCAATAAGAATAATTTCAGACCCATTTGTTGACTGTCTTGACAACGTCACAGAAACAGAAACCATTCCACAAATAGAAAGCCCTGTCACTCATAGTGTGTCGCAGTTGGTTAGTACAAAAACTCTGTTTAACATGGAAAAGATACCTTTTATTGCGCGTTGTGACGTCACGTCACATCTGTTTAGGACATATGTAATGTGTTATATGTAAAAATATCCAGGAAAAATATATTCCTCATGACATGGCACCTTTAAAAAACTGTGATCCGACAACAAGATTGTTATAAGTGATACTAAGGCTGTTTCAGTTATAGTGCGGCTGCAAAAAAGCATCTTTTAGAGATACAGTATATAGTAGATATAGCTACATGTGCCCCCTGCAGCTCTCTTAATTATTGGGGCAAGTATAGCATTGTCCTTCAACTTCCAATCGCTCAACACAGCAGCGAGGGTAGCAGAGAGAATGATGGGCCCTAAGGTCTGTTGCTTTCAGAAGCTTGCTGTTGTTATCTCGTTTTCCCGCTCTCTATTTCTACTTTGCCCTCTTTCCTTTATATTTCCAGCCAAACTGTTTCTATTATTGGGGCGCATTCACATTGAGCCATCAGATTCTGCTGTCTGATTCAAAGTGGCAGGCCACAGAGGCATCCAAGCTTTCTACTTCATGTGCTCTCTCTCTCTCTCTCTCTCTCTCTCTCTCTCTCTCTCTCTCTCACACTCTCTCATTCTCTTTCCCTCCACTGTGTTTCCCTTTTCATTTCATATTAATTTTTTAATTTCCTTTGAAATTGTATTTTTTTTTTTTAGTTGTCACTCTGAATTTTCGTTGTAGTTCAGTTTTCTTTTCTAGTTTCAATTTAGTATATTTAATTGTTTGATGCAGTCCAGTTTTAGTTCCCTTCCGAGGGAACTCGCACTGCGTCGTTGAAAACGACTCTTTGGGGAACGCTCCTTAGCGTGCGCCTCTGAAGTATGAATGAAACTATTCCAATCTTGATTGGTGTTAGCGTCATGACGTAACATGTGACGGCATAACCGATGCATAAAAGTGACGCCGGCACACATACACATTAGCTTTCGCTCTTCAGCAAGCGCTCTATGTATATTGTTTGTCTTATTTGGTGTTGTTTGTCCTATTTAAAAGAATTATGGCCACCAAGCAGTTCAAGAAGTGCGTGCACCCCTGCCCTCGTTTTATTACGGGTAGGGACACGCACGATTTGTGTGTGAACTGTTTGGGAGCGTAGCACGCACAGGCAGCTCTCGAGGGATCTGCCTGTGTAAGTTGTGAAGCACTACCCATGAGAGTGCTGCGCCCCGGTTGGCGTGCTTTGATGAGCACGGTCAGGCTCGCGTTCCCCACGGTTCTGGTCCCGCGTCTGTTGAGGCAGCGCGCGATTGAGATCGTGGGGTTCGCGAGCGGATCTTGCAGATGAGAATGAGACTGCTGCGGCACTTTCTCATTCTTCATTTGAGGATCCCGAGCCTACTGTGAGTGGTGCAGAAGCCCGCGTCGCGCTTCTTCTGCCCACGATCAGGTCCCAATGCTCGAGCTCTCTGCTTCCGAGGAAGTGGAAATGCTCAGCATTGATGCGGATCGACCGTGAGCAGCCAAGCACGCCGGTTTTCGGCCAGGCTTTTGAGGAGCTGATTCAGGTTGTGACGCGTGCTGTGGCCAGACTTAACATTAGCTGGCCACAAAATGAGCAGGGAACGCACGCCGGAAGCAAATTAGACGAAGCGCTTCCTGCAGCACGCGTCACAACCCCAGCCGGGTTTGCTGCTTTTCCCCGATCTCCACAAAGAGATCTCGAGATCGTGGGATAAACCACATTCGTCCCGTGTCTCCACCCCCAGTGTGGTCGACTACAGCGACGCTTTAGGGGCACGGGATATGGGCTATGGGAAGATGCCTGGTGTGGAGGAGGCTTTAGCCGGTTACCTCTCTCCTGAGTCGGCATCTTCCCTTAAAACCCCGGCGCTGCCTAGTAAGCCCTGCAGAGATACATCTGCATTAATAAGCAGGGCTTACATGGCGGCAGGTCGGGCTGGTTCGTGCCTGCACTCAATGGCGATTTTGCAGGCGCATCAGGCCGATCTCCTGAAAGACTTAGACGAGGGAGGGGCCAACTCCGAAGATATCGCGGAGTTGCGCGAGAGCCGCAGATCTGTCTCTCCGGCAACTAAAGAGACGGCCCAGCTTATTGGCCGCTCTATGGCAGCTATGGTGACCACGGAGAGGCATCTGTGGCTAAATTTATCGGGAATAAAAGAAAAGACAGAGCTTTTTTGCTTGATGCCCCGCCTCGCCCTCTGGCCTGTTCGGCGACGCCGTTACATCGGTCGTCGACAGGTTTCAAGAGGCGAGGAAACAATCTGCGGCGCTCAAGCAGTTTCTCCCCGTGAATCCAAGTCTAAGTCAAGTAGGGTGGGGCAAACACATCAGCCCCAGCCTTCAGTCAGCTCCTCGCGACCGCTGAGCAAAAGGAGAGCTGCTTCTCTAGAGCCCCTCCTCCAGGAGCTTGGCAACAGAGGAACGCCTCAGCTGAAGCCCTCCAGCCAGGGGCCGACCTGAGGGACGCCCTTAAGGCTAGGAGGGCTTGGGAAGAGGTCCTAACCGGGTGTTAGAACCTCGGAGGGCTGCTCCCGCTGCAGAGCAACCGAGGTTGTTCTCGAGCGGAGTCCTCAGGAAATCGGTGTTGGTTTCCGCCGCCTCTGACGCCGGGCCACACCAATCTCCAGCTTAAAGCACACCGTGCCGCTCAGGCCAAAAAATAAAAAACACACATCAATTGTGGTCACAAGCACTGTATCGACCAAATCCTGCCGGTATCCCGCTTCAGGAAGTCGAGAACAGTGCTCGAAAACACTCGAGACCAGCCTCGAGAGGCTGGTTCCCTTAGTAGATTTTGTAGAGGCATGGAATCATCTTCCCAACATATCTGCATGGGTCCTGCATATAATAAATTCAGGGTACAGACTGCAGTTCGGCACCGCCTCCAAATTCTCTGGGGTGGTGCAGACTACAGTGGTTCCGAGCAGGCTCAGGTGATGGAACAAGAAGTGCAATCTCTGCTGCTGAAGGAGGCCATAGAACGTGTTCATCATTCAGACAGGAGTCCGGTCTTTACAGCCGGTACTTTATAGTTCCAAAAAGGATGGGGGTTGAGGCCGATTTTAGATCTCAGAGTTTTGAACCGGTCTCTGAGGAGGTTCAGGTTCAAAATGCTTACTATTCCTGTCATCGTGAGTCAGATCAGATCCGAGGACTGGTTTGTCACGATAGATCTAAAAGATGCCTATTTTCATGTATCCATCCTTCCATGTCACAGGAGGTTCCTGAGGTTCGCCGGGGCTAAGCTTACCAATATCGGGTTCTTCCGCTCGCCTAGCACTATCTCCCCGCGACATTCACCAAATGTATGGATGCAGCTCTTGCTCCACTGAGACTTCAGGGCATCCGTGATACTGAATTATATCGACGACTGGCTCATTCTGGCCCAGTCTCGAGAAATGGCGGTTCGGCATCGAGATGTCGCTTCTGGCCACATTCAAGTTTGGGGTTGAGACTCAACACAAAAAGAGTGTGTTACAACCATCCCAGTGCACAACGCTTTGGCGTTGTGTGGAACTCTGTTACGATGCAGGCACGCATGTCTCCTGCACGTATCGAGTCCCTTATGGCGATGGTGTCCGGTTAAAGCTAGGCCAGGCCATCACTGTAAAGCAATTTCAAAGACTGCTGGGCCTCATGGCAGCGGCATCCAACATTGTACCGCTGGGCCTTCTACACATGAGGCCCCTCCAGTGGTGGCTGAAAGCCAAGGGTTTTCCCAGCGGAATCCATTTCAGTATAATCAGAGTAACGCCGCAGGTGCCTTCGTTCTCTGCTAATATGGAAGAAACCTTGGTTCCTGTCCCAAGGGCCAGTGTTGGGAGCGCCATGTCGCCGAAAACCGCTTCGACAGACGCCTCCCTCACTGGCTGGGGCGCGGTCATGGACGGCCGCTTTGCCAGGGGTCTGTGGCAGGACCATCATCATTCTTGGCACATAAACTGTCTAGAGATGTTGGCTGTGTTCAGGGCTCTGAGGAGCTTCCTTCCAGACATCAAGGGTTACCATGTCCTAGTACGCTCGGACAATACATCAGTGGTAGCTTATCTGAACCGACAAGGAGGACTCAGATCGCGCCTCTGTGCAGACTGGCGCATCAGATAATTCTTTGGTCCCAAGGGAAAATACTGTCTATCAGAGCAATGTATATTCCGGGGTTCAGAATCAGGGAGCAGACATCCTGTCGAGGCAGGGGCTGAGGCCCGGGAATGGAGACTTCATCCAGAGGTGGTGAAGTTGATGTGGGACAAATTTGGACCATCAGAAGTGGATCTGTTCGCGCCTCGAGAGACGCCCCACTGTCCACTTTGGTTCTCCCTCTCACATCCAGCCCCACTGGGGTTGGACGCCATGGTACAGGCTTGGCCGAGGCTTCGCCTGTACGCATTTCCCCGATCGCTCTGCTCCCGGGAGTCCTGGAAAGGGTCCGCCAAGAGGGCATCAGTCTACTTCTGGTTGCCCCCATGTGGCCGGCCCGAGTATGGTTCTCAGACATAATTTCACTCCTGATAGCTCCGCCATGGCAGATTCCTCTGAGGAGGGATCTGTTGTCTCAGGCGGGGGCACAGTCTTCCACCCTCGCCCAGAGCTGTGGAAACTGTGGGTCTGGCCCCTGAGGGGTTCAGTACCTAAATGCTGGTCTATCAGCGGGGTGGTTGAAACCATACTTAGCTCTAGGGCTCCGCCTACTAGGAGATTATATGGCCTCAAGTGGAATGTGTTCTCCACTTGGTGTAGAGAACATGAAGTAGATCCAGTTAACTGCCCGGTGGCTTCAGTTCTGGAGTTTCTTCAAGATCGCTTCTCTGCGGTCTCTCCCTTCCACACTCAAGGTGTACGTGGCTGCCATTTCGGCGCTCCATGCACCACTGAGTGATGGGCCTCTGGGGAGGCACCAGCTGGTCATTCGCTTTCTCCGTGGTACATGGAGGATGAGACCGACAACCAGGTCCAGGGTTCCTGCCTGGGACCTGGCGGTGGTTCTCGAAGGGTTATCCCTGGCCCCCTTCGAACCCCTTCAGTCGGCTTCGCCCAAGGACCTGACGCTCAAGATGGCTTTTCTCTTAGCTATTACCTCTCTAAAGAGGGTGGGTGATCTTCAAGCCCTGGCAGTGACGCCAGCTTGCTTGGAGTTTGCCCCTGGCGGAGTTAAAGCCATTTTACACCCGAGACCTGGCTATGTGCCTAAGGTGCCGCCTAACACGGCACGGTCCACGGTCCTGCAGGCTTTTCATCCTCCACCTCATGTGTCGGCAGAAGAAGAGAGGCTCCATTTGCTCTGCCCTGTCAGAGCTTTGAGCGCTTACCTCGAGAGGTCCTCTTCTTGGAGGAGGTCGGACCAACTGTTAGTGTGTTTTGGGTCACCTAAGAAGGGGCTCCCTGCCTCGAAACAAACCATTAGTAATTGGATTGTTCAGGCTATTATCTCGCCTACAAGGTGCTAATTTGCCTTCACCTTTGGCCGTGAGGGCTCATTCAACTAGAGGCATGGCGTCCTCTAGGGCTCTCTTATCGGGAGTACCCTCCAGGAGATCTGTGAGGCAGCCGGTTGGGCTACCCCGCACACTTTCATCAGGTTTTACAGTCTGCACCTCCCTAGTACGCCTGGCGACGTGTGCTCTCGCCCTAGCTGAGTGCCTGAGTTCAGTTTCACCCTAGGGCAGGCCTTTTTCGCGCGTGGCCTAGTGGGCATTCGCTCTCCAAAGAGTCGCTTAACGACGCAGTGCGAAGTTCCTCGGAAGGGAACGCCTCGGTTATGACTATAACCCTTGTTCCCTGAGAAGGGAACGAGACACTGCGCCGCCCTGCCACGCCCTCAAGGCCTGAGAGCGGCTTGCTTCATCGCTAGGCTAATGTGTATGTGTGCCGGCGCCACTTTTATGCATCCGGTTATGCCGTCACATGTTACGCCATGACGCAACACCAATCAAGATTGGAATAGTTTCATTCATACTTCAGAGGCGCACGCTAAGGAGCGTTCCCCAAAGAGTCGTTTTCAACGACGCAGTGTCTCGTTCCCTTCTCAGGGAACAAGGGTTATAGTCATAACCCGAGACGTTTGTGTTGTTATCTAGTTTCAAAATAGTTTTAGTTTTTCAGTAGTTTTGATTATAGTTTTTTGGATTATAGGAATTTTCATGTTTAATAAAGGTGTGTAAGTGATTCAGATTTGTGTATCTAAAACTAAATTTAATCTGTGGTAATTGTGGTCATGTGTCATGTTGTTGGAAAGCTCACAAAGAGTAGAAAACAACCAGCCTATGAGTAAAAGCTAAGTATACTGTATGTCTTTGACATTTATGTTTCATGGAACTAGTGTTGCTCATATGCTTCATTTTCACTTCTAACTTTACCAAAAATAAACATAAAATATCACATAACAGATGAGGCGATTTTAAAATGAGCACGAAAGAAATCGGATGTATAGGTCTTTAGATAACCCACACGAAGCACAATGTGCACACAGGTTCTGGCTATCTGACATCTTGCAATCTGGCTACAAACATGTTAGCTTTCCTGGATCAGATGACATTATCAGAAATGCTGCAGCATCATGGAACGCTAAACCAATCGGATTGGGTTCAGATTGCTCCAACCAGTGGTGATAGTCCTCCATATTTGGGCAGAGACTCATGTGGTCAATCACTCTAATTACATATGGCCACCAGGAGATGGCACAAAGTACATGACATAGACTCAATAATGACTCAAATGGCACAGAATAAAACTCATTCTGTGAATTCTCATTACTAAATTAATTTCTGCACACTATGCAAACCTTTAGTCATTGTTGTTTTTTATGTGTAATTAGTTCTTATTTTCAATTATTGATTTATTTGTTTGGAGAGGCGTTTGTACACTAAGAGATGTGTTTGTCCACTAGGATAAATTATTTTGTTATGCTATAGCTTTTGATTGCTTTGTTGTATCAACACAAAATTTTACTCAGTTACAGGTGACATGATTGAGAACTAAATAAAAGCAGTTTTTCGAAGCCACCTTATTTACACCCTGAGGTATATAATGTCAAATCAGAAATGTAAAAGTTTCTTTAAAATGAAACCAAACACTTTTATTTTTTTGTCGAGTTATAAACCTTTCATTTTGGGTATGCCACTGAAACAGGAAATCTATAAAAACACCTTCAGAGCTTAAAGGGTTAATGATAATTAAAAACATTATCTCTCTTTCTCTCACTTTCTCTTTCTCACTCTCTTTCTTACCAAAATTAATTTCATACTTCTTGCTTCATATAACAGCTTTTATTTTAGTATACAAGACTTCTAATCCCTCTCATGTATGTGTTTGTGCGGTCATATGCAAAGCTCAGAGCATCTTTCTCTGACTCAAGCAGTCTTCTCATTTAGGGTGTTGCTATGGGTTACGTCCCCTCCGGATGAGTCAGAGGCCAGTGGTGCTGAAAAGATGGGAGACTCTTTTCATGATACTCCTAATGAGTGTGTTTGTGTGTGAGTGAGTTTGTATGTGTGCCCAGAGTTTACCTTTATAATTGTGTGTATGTGTGTATGTCAGCGCTGAATATTGACTAAAAACGAATGATTTGATGTAATATTAATACTGCATGCTATATAGTCATATATATGTGATGTAGTATGAATTGTTGCACTGAAAGTACAATAAAACTCAATTGCTGCACTTCCCGGAATGCTTAAGGCTATATCCGTAGCGTGTGCATTTGTGTGCTCATAAACGTGCATGTAATGCTTTTGTATGCAAGTAGAGTTTCATATTTCTCTTTGTGAGTGTAAGCAACAGCTTTAAATATTCAGATGCTACTTTAACTATTTTTGTACTATGCATATTGTGCACACACTGCAAAATATGCATGAAGTACCCAAATGACCTATTACATTTGTCAGAATGTGCAGTATACAACTTTCTTTTTTCAGTGTGACAGATGGACTGGAAGTAATGTCAGCCGTTATTTTTTTCTTGACTCATTATTTGATTGCCAAAAACACCATTTTAACACAGAATAAGATTAAAAGTGCAAAATAATCATATTTCCAAGAAAAATGCATGCCACTCAATGAATTAAACATGTTTTCTGTAAAACATGAGGTCATGTGACGTGCAATAGTAGCATTGAATGGGATGAATATAGTATCGAAATTATTCACAAATGCATAAACACTTGTCCATCATTTTGATAAATGGCATACATGCATCTTACCATCCACACACAAATGCCTATCAACTTCTGATTGAAATTCTGAATTAAATGAATGTGCACCTATTTGTACAAATAGAGACATATTTGTGAATACAAATGTTCCCTTTTATATAAATGTAACACAATTTGCGTGTCTAACCAAAGGAAGACGTTCCTAATTAAATGCAAAATGGCCTTGTGAAGAATTTATGTGCATTTTTGGATCAAGTGACACATGTGCATTCATTGACATGTGTTTGTTTCTATGAATTTTGAGACTTTTGTTTCTCTGCTTTTACCATGGCTGACCCACACAAACAACTACCAATGAATAAGTTCTAAATGTATCCATTAGTGTGGGCACATCTTCCCACAAATTTGGGAAAAATTCACATATATTTATTAGCCTTATACAAATGTATTTTTACTTGTGACTGTGTAATGACTGTGTGGGTCGGCCATGGTAAAAACAGTGAGACAAAAGTCTCAAAATTCAAATAAAAAAAACAGAATAGACACAAAAACATGTCAATGAATGCACATGTATTTTGATCCACAAATGCATGTTCAATGCTTCACAAGGCCATTTTGTGTTTAATTTGGAAAGTCTTCCTTTGGCTAGACATGCAAATTTTGTTACATTTATACAAAAGGGAACATTTATATTAAAAAATATGTCTCTATTTGTACAGATAGTTGCACATTCATTTAAATCGGAATTTCACAGACACAAATTGAAAGACATTTGTGTGTGTATAGATGCATGTATGACATTTATCAAATTGATGGATAAGTGTTTATGAATTTGTGAATAATTTTGATACTATATTCATCCCATAAACTGTTGTGCAGTACATTTGAAATGGTTGATGTTGCATAATGTGCACTGTGTCACGTTCTAATAGAAATGGTAGGCATTATTCAGTGTACAGTATGCTGTGCGCAGTATGCAGTAAAAAGTATACTAGTATTCCATGGCAGACAGTAGAATTTAAGTATGTATGTATTGATGTTGATGGTACAATAAGACCTTTCATGGAGGAAACCTATTGTTTTAAGGAAAGGCAAAACGGCTTTGCATACTTCTGTGTACATTTGCACATGGCCCGATAAAGCAAACTGGCTTGGCCTGTTCCTGTGTGTGTGTTTTGTGGGTGTTTCTTGTTCCAATATAAGTCCAGAGACAATGAGCTGGCAGAGCAAATTCTTATGTAAAACATTTTGGTGTTTGGGCTTTGTTGTGAGATAATTATGTAAACTGGCAGAATACATGGTCAACAAGAAAATAATCACCTTTTAACAGGTATTTTTAGCCTAGCTGTTTCTTTTTCTATGACTCAGCATGCATTAGAGCTAGGCGATTATAGTTAATATATATATATATATATACATACATACATACAGTATATATATGAACTATAATCACCTAGCTCTAATGCACGCCCTGTCATTTTATATATATATACACATATATATCTATATACACACCGATCAGCCACAACATTAAAACCACCTGCCTAATATTGTGTTGGTCCCCCTCGTGCCACTAAAACAACGCCAACCCGCATCTCAGAAGAGCATTTTGAGATGATATTCTTCTCACCACAATTGTACAGAGCGGAGTTACCCTAAACTTTGTCAGTTCAAACCAGTCTGACCATTCTCTGTTGACCTCTCTCATCAACAAGGCATTTCCATCTGCAGAACAGCCGCTCATTGGATGTTTTAGTTTTTGGCACCATTCAGAGTATATTCTAGAGACCAGTTGTGTGTGAAAATCCCAGGAGATCAACAGTTACAGAAATACTCAAACCAGCCCATCTGGCACCAATCATGCCATGGTCCAAATCACTGAGATCACATTTTTTCCACATTAATTTACATCCCACATACTGGGATTTTCACGTTCAACAGGCTGTAGAAGTTACTCTGAATGGTGCCAAAAACAAAAAACATCCAGTGAGTGACAGTTCTGTGGATGGAAATGCCTTGTTGACAGTGGCAAATTCTCAGGGCCAGCAAAGCCTTCTCTGCTGGCCTAACATGCCAAATAAATAAATATATTTGATCCTTTCTCAATCATCTTTTTGCCTATGTATTTTTAATGGCTTTCCACTCTTAATTAATCTACAAACAAATAGAGAAAAACAAAAGGTTTATCTAGACAGAATTTATTCCTTGATGCTTACAAGCGAAGCATGACAATTTTTTCACAAATCGCATGCCCGAAGCCGAAGCAGCGTGTGAGTTTGAGCTCCACCCCATCAGGCCTTCAGAATTTCTTCATAATCCCTCAACAGTTCAAATGAATGGGCAACTAAAGTCAAATTGTCAGATTCATCAGCCAATCAGATTGATTTATTTGTTCTTGGTGGGTGTGATCTTTAGGATATGTCCCGGTCGAGGCCTTCTAGCTGGCCTTGAGTGACGCAATCACACTTTAAGTGACGTAATTTGAAAGCGAAGTGCGCGAGATCTCGCTGACGAGTCGACTGTCATTACTGCCGCTATCGCCATTGTGAAAGAGATTCTTATGGATTTAAAAACAGGAGATGTTCTGCATGACCGTGTGATTGCTTAATTTATTAATAAGGAAAGGAGGACTGATTTTCACTTCAAGCAAATTGGTAAGAGCTTTTTTTATTGTTATAGCAACATCAGGAGTTTTCTTAGTGTAAATTAGGCTGCTAATTTACTACTAGGAAACTTCCTACTAGGAAAAGTGCAATGAAATGCATCTTGAAGTCAGAATTACAACTTGTTGGCTCATGCAGTAATTCATTGAGGGACATGATTTAAAACAAACATGTCAACACTCAGGGAGATATACAATGTAAGTGATAAATATTCATTTTATTAAGTAATATTGATAAATTTGTTAGTTTCCACATTACATGATATTAAAGCTTGTTTAACAAACGCCTGCAGAAACAAGTGTATAAAACATTATAATCTCTTTTGATAATCATACACCTGAAGCACAAATGCTAGCGCTGCAGCATGGTTTATCAGTTGGGTTGCAAGGAGACATCTCTAATGAGAGTCAAACCATAGCTAAGTGAACAGGAGCATTGCAGTTTTGTTTCCTTAAACATCATCGAACATTGGAGAATGGAATCATTATGGTTGGAGATGACAAGTAGGAATATCTCACATCCAACTTGAATGTAAAGCAGCATAATCGTGTACCCTGATGAAACGAAATTTATTGAAAGCAACATTTAAATTATTTTTATATTATTAGATTTTTCCAGCTATTATAGACCTCCTTGGTAGATTCATATGAAAAATTATGATTTTTGAATGTTTTTTCGGGAGATGTTCATTTCTCATGCTGCAGTTAAAATTAGGCTTGCTTGATCATTAAGTGTTGTTTCAAAGTGATTTTAATGTTATGGCTGATCGGTGTATATATTTATATACAATTGAAGTCAAAAGTTAACATATGGTTATGTTGAAGTCATTAAAACTAATTTTTCAACCACTCCACTGATTTCATATTAGCAATCTATAGTTTTAGGACATCTACTTTGCAGTTGGTCAGAAGTTTACATACACTAAGTTAACTGTGCCTTTATGCAGCTTGGAAAATTCCAGAAAATGATGTCAAGCCTTTAGGTAATTATACAATTAGCTTCTGATAGGCTAATTGGAGTCAATTGAAGGTGTACCTGTGAATGTATTTTAAGCTTAAGATTTGTAGGTAGAACTGAAAAAGCATGTGTGAGCAAGGAGGCCAACAAACCTGACTCAGTTACACAAGTTCTGTCTGGAGGAATGAGCCAAAATTCCAGCAACTTATTGTGAGAAGCTTGTGGAAGGTGTGGTGGGGTGAGAACGAGACAGACACAGTGGATGTGGTGTCAAGTCTTGGAGAGGCATTTATTGGAAATAATAATCAAAATAATATGTCCATAAAGTGTCCAAGGGGAATAGTGTTCATAACAAAGGTGGAATTTGGCATCCGCGTGGTGAGAAGGGGCTCCATGAAGGGCGGGGTAATGTCCATAGAATGGCCCAGGCGTGAACTGGATCTGTCGGCTGCACACGCTCCCCTCCAGGGTCCACGGCACGAGGGACGGTGGCATCCTTGGCGGCCTATCTTCCCAGGCCTGTGGCAGGTGAGAGGGAAAGGCGGCCCAGCCTCTAGCCTGTCGGCCGCGACGTGTGCAGTTCTCCACTGGCGAATCATCTTATTGGCCCAGGGGTCCTAGGAGCGGGTCCAGTGGCACATTACCTCATCCGAACCCACCCAGCTCCGGTCCTGGGCATGCGAGAATGCCAGTGTGTGCACACATGGAGTTTAGTTTTTTATTTTATTTTGATACATACAACGGTATAATCAGTTTTTAGTGGATATTTACTTTATTTGGTGCTGTTACATTTATGATCAACATTTTTCAATGTGTACACTGCATTGCATCCCTAAAAGATACATGATTGGAGAACATTTTAACCACATTTTAGCTTTTTTAAAATGTACTTCTTATATTATTATAACACTTAGTACATTATATTATGTACTAATTATTTATTTTAGCAATAATATTTACATTTGCATTTATTCATTTGGCAGACGCTTTTATCCAAAGTGACTTACAAAAGAGGAGGAACATCAGCGAACCATCTTAGGGAGACAGTGGTACAAAAAGTGCCATATTACAAAGTTTCACTATCATCATAATAGTATACAAAACAGATTTAAGTGCAACAAGAAATGTAAATAATAATTATTTTTTTTTTTTTATATGATATTAGGAAATTGCATATAGTATCAGTAAAAATTTAAAACAGTAAAATTTCATGTCAGCTACAGATTTTCAACAAAAAATATTGGAACCGAAATATTAAAATAGTATTACACACCTAACATTTAAATTGTACTATGAAAAAATTGCCTTACCTGTCCATTCTGACCTGATTTGCCCCAGTGGGCATCAACAAATATGTATTACTATTTTATACTAATGCTATTATTAGGTTAACATTAGGTTTATGGAGCAGGGCTCTGTATGGGTTGGCTGTATGGCTACAAGATCCAGGAGATCAGAGCAGATCAGGCGGCCGGCCATGTGAACAGGGAGACCACCTCAGGGGAGGGACTGGATCAGGAGGCCTGGTCGACGGCCACAGAGCTGAAACAGGGTCAGGACACCTGAGTGGTGATCACAGACTAGAGACTAGAACCATGGAAGATGGAGATGTAGGAGGCTGTATGGGGAAAGGCATGGTAAGCGGAGCCAGTGAAGGCTCGAAGGGCGAAGCTGTAGAAGGCAGAGCTGTGGCAGGCTAGAGGCTAAGAGTCCAGGATGACTGGGAAATGACCTCTGTGGTCGTGAACACTGGCAGAAACTTGGAAATGACCTCTGTGGTCGTGAATACTGGTAGAGACTAGTAAACGACCTCTGTGGTCGTATACACTGGCAGAGACTTGGAAACGACCTTTGGGTCGTGAATACTGGTAGAGACCTGGAAACGACCTCTGTGGTCAGTTGTTCTGTAACGTTTGGAAGGGAGTAATGAGAGCTGGAAGTATATGCAGCTAAAGTTTAATGGAAAATAAAGCAAATTACAAAAACATGGTAAATATTCAAACAAGGCAGAACTATGAACTAGAAAATAAAGCAAACGTTACATCCATGATGGGAACCGATAACTGAACAGGAGAAAACACATAACAACTGACAAAGGTAAAGCAGACATCAGGGCAATATATACAGAAGGATAACGAGGTAAATGAAACACAGGTGAGAAACAATAGGGAACAGCTGGAAGTGATCAGAGCAGGGGAGGCAAAACACAGTGAATCGTAACAGTATTATTGTCCCTTTAAATATATGCGAGTTTACACATTTATCACACATTTTGTTACATGCTTAGTTTTTGTATTCATAATTTGCAGTATTTACAAGAGGATCCTAAAAGAAAATTGGCCCCAAGGTGCTCACTAGTCATAATACGGCCCTGGTGTCAGTGGCAGAAATAGAATGAGTAGTACGGTAGTACACCATTCTGAACTCAGCCAAAGTGCTTATACCATTTAGAGATCCTTGGCTCATACACGGAAAACACTATCATGAGCATCACATGCTCTGTTTGTAGCAAATGACAGTAGGCAGAGCACTAACTCACTTTTTATTGCAAGGTTCATACAGGCTACATATTTATTTAATTAAATTGCAGCCTTTTCAGTACACAATGATTTCATATTAGCTGGATAGCTAGTTAGCAGCTACCAAGCCTCATTGTTGGTTTACATGACATCAGGTCTACAGGTAAGCAGCCACTAGCCAGCTAATATATCCTAACCGGCTGATTTCATGAATGTGATTAAGTTAGGTAGTTGTGTGCTGAACTGCTTGCGTTTTTGGTGACACGTACTTGATCCAATCACCTAGACGTAGAACATAGGTTATATATCGGACATTTCTCAAAAATGTATCAGTGATATTGAAAAGATTTTTTTTTTAATAAGTATCGATATTGTTTTGTCCCTTAGCCCTATTCACAATGTTTCTTTTTTAATATTGCCAGAAAAATCATTACGAATATGATGTGAATATTCAATGCATCAGTCAGCACTAGCCTGCATTAAGACACACAGATATTGATTTCAGCAGTAGTCCTATTTTCAAACTATTTACTTAAAAAAAAAGTTTACAAAAAAAGTTAACATTTGTTTGAGAATATGGAACTTTATGAAAATGTTGCACTTTTATAACCTCCTCTTAGTATTGAAATTGTACTTAACAGCATCAGGCATAAAAACACTTTCAAAGTATTTCAGTCTAGCACACTGACATTGCTGAAGCTCTACTGTAGGTTTCACATCACGTATGATCGCATCTCTTTGAGCTCATACTTTAGTCGTTTGAGCGCTATCTTTCTTCTGCTCCACATTTTTCTCATTTTATCTCATGCTTAAAGCAACGTACAGCAAGTTCTGTATGAAACACACACACACATCATTTCTTAAGTGTTCCTGAAATAGGAAAGGGCCATGACAGCTGTGGTTGTTAATGGTCTGTGTTAATATAACTAATTCTTTCTTTCAGATTCTTTCATATTCTCTTACACAACTTCACCATGGTGACCATAGTTGCTACCAAGATACCATACTTCTTCTATTGCTGTGCTGATGCATTTATAAATCGATTGATTGCTTTTTCTCATGACATGTACTGTAAGTCTGCCCTTACAAATTTATCATGGCAACAACAATGTACTCTTTGTAGATGCTTTTGAGCAAACTAAGCCTAGCACTGAATCTCAGATGGAAAGCAAACAACTCGATTTGCAGCTTGAATATCTAGTATTATTGTCTCTCTTGTGCACCCTGCGGAGTCCTTTAAAATCGAATCGATCTGTTTGCGCATATCGACAGCAAAGCAGCAGTTCAATTCAACCTGTGCTCATGAGAGTCTGGTTAGAAACCAGCTGCAATAAAATGAAAATGTTCAAATGTCTCACTGTGACTTGAGGTATCGTGGCCTGCTGGTGAGATGGCTATTTGTTGCAAATGATTCACCCATGATGGTCACTGAAGTGGATGCAAACAATTATTAATGCCACCCGCAGTGGTCCCATTTACTTCTGTTTTGTGGCTCAATCAACGTCAGCACTTTATATTACCGCTGCCATTTCTGTTGGCCTGGTGTCATACATCTGACAAGCACTATGTATAGCGTAGATGCTGCATTCTCCACCACTATACATATGATGGAGCAAGTAGCAGTAAGTATAGGATGTTTGGCAGATTTGTCTGAATTTGATGAGTTTGGTGGTTGTGGGTGTCAGTGGGAAGTAATTTCTAGTTTGGAGCACAGTAATCAAACTGACACACTCACTCATTCTGAGCACATTTACTGCTGTGTGATTAGCTGTGTTTAAGCACAGTTGTATGTAGGGCTAGCATGGGAATTCATTAATTAACCATGTAATTGAATAAAAGTTGATTATTCAGCTCATTTTATGCAAATGTCTTTGGGGCAGTATGTTTTGTTTCACAAGGTGTTATTTAAAGGTGAAGCTTTACGCATGCACAGTGTGTACAGCGCAAGGACATGGGCAGAGCACGTGTACAGCGCTGTGCACATGCATCAAGCGCGAGAAAGTGTAATCGAGCTTTAAATCATTAGTCACGTCTAGGAGACTGCAGATGTCAAGACTAGTGTTTTCAGTGAGTCCTCTTTGATAGACCTCTTTAAGTGGACAGAGTGAAAAAGGACCTTGTTATCTTTGCATTTACTCTGTCTATGACCTTGAAAGAGGGCTCAGATCTATTTTTTGTCCACTTTAGCCATTGCAGGGTCTCAGTCCATTTTGCTTTCACACAGAATGTTGTTTGTGGAACACAGCTCACTTTATCCCTTGAGTTGTGTTCGTTTGTCCTAACATGTTTTGTGTTCCCTGTCAAAAATGACCTGCCCAATAAGAGATTTTATTAATCTTAAATTGTATATATTATCTCAAGATATTGTATTAGAACTTTTTGTCAACTTCTTTTTTTTTAGTAATTATGACATATTCAAAAAAGATAAAAAATATGAATAGAATGATTCATTGAATGGAGCTTATGGAGGGCACGCCCTGCAGAAAGTTGGTAAGAGTTGGTAAAAACATAAAAAAGATGACATATACATATACATGTGTTATACAGTTGAAGTCAGAAGTTTACACTTAGGCTGTTTCAAACATTCAAAAGTCATTCAAACTAGTTTTTTGATCATTTAAGACATCTACTTAGTTATTTTTCCAACAATTATTTACAGACAAATTGCTTCACTTTTAATTGACTACAGTATATCACAATTCCAATGGGTCAGAAGTTTACATACACTAATTTACCTGTGCCAATTGTCATACCTTTAGGCAATTAGCCAATTAGCTTCTGATAGGCTAGTTGGCTAATTGGAGTCAATTGGAAGTGTACCTGTGGATGTATTTTAAAGGCTACCTTCAAACTCAGTGCCTCTTTGCTTGACATTATGGGGAAATCAAAAGATATCAGCCAAGACCTCAGAAACAAAAACTGTGGACCTTCACAAGTCTGGTTCGTCCTTGGGAGCAATTTCCAACAAACAGTAGTACACAAGTATAAACACCATGGGACTGTGCAAGGAGGCCTACAAACCTGACCCCAGTTCTGTCTGGAGTCAGCAACCTATTGTAAGAAGCTTGTGGAAGGCAACCCAATACATTTGAACCAAGTTAAGCAATTTAAAGGCAATGCTACTAAATACTAACAAAGTGTATGCAAACTTCTTACCCACTGGGAATGTGATGAAATAAATAAAAGCTTAAATAAATAATTCTGTCTATATTATCCTGACATTTCACATTCTTAAAATGAAGTAGAGCTTGTAACTGACCTAAGACAGGCAATGTTGTCTACGATTAAATGTCAGGACTTGTGATTGTAGTGGTGGTGGCGTAGTGGATAAAGCACAGGGCTGTTAATCAGAAGGTTCTAACCCCACGGCCACCACCAAGAGGCACTTAACTCCAGGTTGTTCCGGGGGTATTGTCGCTGTAATAATTGCACTGTAAGTCGCTTTGGATAAAAGCGTCTGCCAAATGCATAAATGTAAATGTTGTGAAAAACTGAATTGAAATGTACATTTATGCATTTGGCAGATGCTTTTATCCAAAGCAACTTACAGAGCCCTTATTACAGGGACAATACCCCTGGAGCAACCTGGCGTTAAGTGCCTTGCTTAAGGACACAATGGTGGTGCCTTTGGGGATCGAACCGGCAACCTTCTGCTAAACAGTTTAGTGCTTTAGCCCACTACATCACCACCAATCAAATGTATTTGGCTAAGGTGTATGTAAAATTCTGACTTCAACTGTATATTATTGGAAAGGTTCCAATTAGTAAAACGCAATTTCATTCAAAACTGCATTGAGTATTAGTGTATGAAATTCCCACTGATACACATAATAAACAGGAGTATCTTTTTGTCATGTTTTTACTTATTACTTTCTAAAACATAAAATGTAAAGAAAATGGTCAGTTTTTTTTTGTGTGTTTTCAGATACCATATGTGAACAAAGTCAAGGAATTTTATTCCAATTGGTAAAAAAAACATTTGTAGAAAAAAAAAATTATCCAGGGAAAAATGACCAGAACACAACATAACGGGTTAGATATTGATTGTAATTATTATTATGATATGGGCTATATTTAATGTCAAGAGTATAATTAGGTCTAAATATTAACTTGTGAGATTAATTAAACATGTTTAATGCTCTTAAACGAATAAGCAGCATGAGGACAGTTTTGTTTTGTGAATAAGTCGTATTAACAAGAAACAATAGATTAATCTTATTGTTTCTTGTTAATACAATTTATTACATTTATGATTTAATCTCACAGCCTCTGGTTATTTTCATTCATAGAATACAGTAGTAATATATTTCTGTTGTGGTGTCCTAACTTTCATGCTGCTTTTCAAGGCAACCAATCTTCATTTGCACAGAAAACTAAAAGTCTTTTGAATTTGGTTTGTGCAGAGTTTACAATGGTGTTAATATGCTTCTAACTCTGTAATCTCCATAGAAGTAGAATATGCAACTCGTTGCGACTCTCCTCCAGAGTACTGGAATGTTTGGCATTCCGGAGTGTTTGGCATTGTGAGAATGGGAAAAATAAAGTGAGACCAGAGATTTTTTGTGTACTGAGACAACCTCAGAAGCTTGAAATGTTCTCTGTTTAGTACGCTTTAAAGGGATCTGAGATGGTTTGGAGCATTCACATATGGGCCAATAATCCTGCTAACCAAGTGTGAAAAGTCTGAAAAAGGATTTACATTTTGGGCTGTTCTTTCCCAAAACATCATGTTGCTTCAGAAGACTGGAAGCTTGGTAGTGTTGGTTCCCATTGCCTTTCATATAATGGATACATTCACATCATATCTCCATAAAAATATCATATAGAAAAAAGTATGTCATATGAGTTTTAGACATCATAAGAGTAGAATCAGAATCATAAACACGGGACGTGATGGTAAACTGTCCATTGTGCCAATGGATGTGTGGAGCGGAGGGGGGGCGGGGCCGGGTCGGAATATCGCGCGCCCGGTCCCCAATCGGCCTGATGAGGCGCGTGAGGGATAAAGGCGGCCGGTGACGATTGTTCGAGAGAGAGAGAATTACGGGCATGTCCGTTATGTGTTTTCATTAAATTATTATTTATATTGACAAGCCGGTTCTCGCCGCCTCCTTGCCCAACCTTTAACTGTTTTACATTGGTGCCGAAACCCGGGAAGGAGGAGGGATGGTCGTCGCAGAGTCCTCGACACTGCCGTCCACCCAGGGGAGCGCTGCTGCCATCTGCCGGGTGACGGAGTAGCCCGACCGCCCGGATGCGGGGTACGGCTGGGCTGTCGACGGTTTCACTCGGGTTCGCCCGGGGGTGGAGCGGCTGTCGTCCGCCTGAGTGTGGAGGAGTGTTCGAGGACCATGCGACGGTACATCAGAGAACCGGTGAGTGAGCTTTTTCTCTCTCTCCTCTCTCTCCCTTTCGCACCGTGTTGGCCTTTTCCCTCGCCTATTTTGATGTTTTTCCCCTCCTGTCTCCTCCCAGGGCGAGGAAGGCGGGGATGACCACGCGGGACGCGAGATACACCCCGCCCCAGGGATAGGGGGGGTGTACGTCATGCCGGTGGCACCCCGGCCTGAGATAACGCCGGGAGGAATGTGGAGCGGAGGGGGGGCGGGGCCGGGTTGGAATATCGCGCGCCCGGTCCCCAATCGGCCTGATGAGGCGCGCGAGGGATAAAGGCGGCCGGTGACGATTGTTTGAGAGAGAGAGAGAATTACGGGCATGTCCGTTATGTGTTTTCATTAAATTATTATTTATATTGACAAGCCGGTTCTCTCCTTGCCCATCCTTTAACTGTTTTACAGGATGGTATGCACATGAGGTTTGCCTTGATGTTGAGAGTGGCGTGGGAGCTGTACCTCAGTCATGGGAAAGATGTAAATTTCGGGACACATCATCAGTAATGTACCTTTGAATAAGGGGGTGTTTCGGCCTTTCAACACTAGACACCCTCATCAAAGGTGGCCAGCTACAGGGTGATCAAACCTGAGCTTGTGTCCCATGCCCAATCATGAAAATTAGGACTATGCAAGGCAGGAGGCGTCCTCTTCCCTGAGTCAAGCATAAGGCTGACCGCATACCTTCAGCCTCCTCATGGAGGGTTGTGACCTGGGTTCTCAAGTGGGTTATAGGGTGGGGGGATTAGTGAGTGGGTCATGTTGATGCTCTTTGAGCCCAACAAGGGTCCTTCCTTTTAATCCATATCCACTGGCTGCTTCTTTCGGCCGCTTCAGAGACTGATCTAATTGTTTGTCGCAGAGCCTGTCCACGGATGCCAAGGTCTTTCAGCAGTCTGATGGTAGAAAAAGCCACAAAACCTCTGCATCCCACTTCGACCGGATAGACTTTCGCTTTCCATCCTCGTTGTTGAGCGTCTGCTGCCAGTTCTATATAGCGCAGTTTCTTGCGTTCATAGGCCTCATCTGTTGAATTCTCCCATGGGACTGTGAGCTCAGTGATGTAAACAGACTTCAATGAAGGGGACCAAAGAACCAAGTCTGGCCTAAGGGTGGTGACTGCAATTTCAGGTGGAAAGATTAGTTGCTGGCCTATATCGACTAGCATCTTCCAGTCCCGGGCCATGGCTAGCTGTCCAGCCTCTGGTTTGGTAGGGGGATGGTTGGGCTTTTTCTGTCCCTCTCAGATGAAGGTTTGGGCCGTGATGGACTTGATTGCTCTCAGGGGCAAGGAGTTGGTGGCATTCCTCTGGCTCTCAAGAGCTGCTGCCAGACTCTTGAGGACCTGGTTGTGACTCCAGGTGTAACGACCTTGTGTGAGGCTGGTCTTACAACCGACCAAGATGTGCTTAAGAGTCGCTGGAGTTGGGCAGAGTGCACAGGTTGGGTCCTCGCCATACCACTGGTGGAGGTTTTTTGGAGATGGGAGCACATCATAGGTGGCTCTGATGATGAAGCTGATGTTGCTTGCCTCTATTTCCCAGAGCTCCCTCCAGCTAAGCTTTCTCCCCTCCAGGCCTTCCCACCTCATCCATTGTCCCTGCTTGGCAAGAGAGACAGCCTTTGCTGTAAATTATTAATTACCATTTTTTGGTGAACTATTCCTGTTAATGTTTCTGTGTGGACATAGAATTCCTTTTTCTGCATTTGGAAAGCTTTAGTGACTTTATTTGAATTAGCATCAAATACTGGAACAAGGGTTGGGCAGTATAATCAAATGGTCCTAATAAAGTTCCCAATGTGGTCTTCTGTTGTTGTAGAACATTCGCCACTAGGTTCGACATGTTGTGCATGAGATGCTATTCTGCTCACTACAATTGTACAGAGTGGATATCCAAGTTACCGTAGCGTTTCTGTCAGCTCGAACAAGTCTGGCCATACTCCATTGAACTCTCTCATCAACAAGGTGTTTCCATCCACAGAACTGCTGCTCTCTGGATGTTTTTGGTTTTTGGCACCATTCTGAGTAAACTCTAGAGACTGTTGTGCGTAAAAATCCCAGGAGATCAGCAGTTACAGAAATACTCAAACCAGCCCATCTGGCACCAACAATCATGCCACGGTTGAAATAACTGAGATCAAAATTTTCCCCATTCTGATGGTTGATGTGAACATTTACTAAAGCTCCTGACCATGCATGATTTTATGCATTGCACTGCCACCACATGATTGGCTGATTTGATAATCGCATTAATAAGTAAGTTTACAGGAGCTCCTAAAGTTCTCAGTGAGTGATTTAAAAGATATATCTTGAATTTTTTGGTTCATAATTATATACAATATTTCATATGATATACCCATTTAAAAACAATTATTCAAAAACATCTGAAAATGGAATGAAAGTTACTTTTTGATTTAAAACTATGTCTAAAGTAATGGTGGACCTGCCATGTCCATTTCAATGAAACAACTTCAATAATCAATTATAACTTTTTTATCTACTCAACATTTATTTTTTAAATATATCGATGTAACTGGTATACCTCCCACCGCTTACTGGAACTATCCGTTTTTGAAAAGCTAGTTATAATGTTGTAATAAAGAATGTTTCGACCATAAGCTTGTATGCTACTCAATGTAAAAAAATGCTTATAATCTCAGGGTTGTTCGTTTGCTCCGATCGTAGGAAGAGAATTCCAGATGCTGTGTGTGTGTGTGTGTGTGGGTAACCCTCTGATGTATTTTTAGCCTTTTGCATTATGAATGCCTGACAGGCTTGTTCAGAGGCGAGCCGGTGCTACTCTCGACAGAATATCGTTCCTTTTACCTGTTTGTGTGCACACAGATGCACACACGCTACATCTGTTTTGTGTGTAAAGAAAGTTATAGATTTTGTGTGAGTGTTTGTGCACCTGTGTGTGTTTATTGGGAATTCTGGTAAAAAATGGAAATCCATTTTCCTGCTTTTAAACTTATTCCTTTCATCTAGGCTACCTCACCCCCTCCCACCCTTTCAAAACAAAAATACCGCCTGCATCCCTCACACATGCATAAAACCCAATTTAATCACTCTCACACATCAAACCCCAGGGCCATTGCTGTATTTGCGTATGTGTGTATGCGTGTCCGTGTGCGTTGGAGTCTGTGTTTGTCAGATTCGTTTAGCCGTAACACACAAACCATGTCAATTCCATGTTGCACCTGGTGAGGAAATAGTCATAATAGCCTAAAAACAAAATTTCTATCTGTATCTCTGTGTCTCTGCCTGGTATATTTGTGTGTGTTCTGTGTCTGTCTGTGTGTGTTTGTTCTAGAGGTGTTGATGTCTCTGTGAATATCTCTAAGTCGGAATAAATCCTCTTTAAGCTGTAGATTTTATGTTGTGCTGCTTGTGTCCTATCAAACGCAGTAATGCCTCTGGAATTTCCACGTAGCATCTACCTCTCTCTTTCTCTGCTAAAACCAAAACGTCCCAGCTCAGTTATACCTCACATATGGTCAGCAAGCACTCTAGGAAACTAGATGTAATTAGCTGTAGATTTGAAAGATGTGAGGCTGTGTGTGTGTGTGTGTGTGTGTGTGTGTGTGTGTGTGTGTGATGTATGGTTGACATGACATGCTTTTTTACAGATTGATTTTTATCCAGCCTTTTTGGCTGTTTATTACATGGTATGATGTCTGTGACATATTTTCCTCTGTTTTTAATATCAAGATTTAATTCAAGTAAAGATGGAATTAACAAGCATATGTTTTTGATAACACTGTAATATTTTAATTGTATGCATTATATTGGAGTTCATTTCATTTCATGCATAATACACATGAGTTACATGGCACCCTTTAGTAGGAACATATGAAATCTGTTTATATATTTTTTTCCAAATTCTGTTTAATTTTCTACCAAATTCTGTTTTATTTCTCTAAATTCCAGGTTTTAATGTTTAATTACATTTTGTCATGAAAAAAACTGTCAAATCAAATTAATTAATATAATTTTAATCAAATGAAAACAGGACAATTACTTTTCAACATACCTTTGCATTAGTTTTTATTTAATAAAGAGCATTTATACTGATCCTCTCAGCACGATCCAAAACCCCAATTTATTTTTTGTTGACTTTTTTTATAATTTTTTATAATTTTGGGGAAATACAGTGCTGCACATTAGAGCATCAGAGTATAAATGAAAGCAGTGATGAAACTGTAGCTTGATTTAATATAATATAATTATATTGTTATATTTTTATTATCATTACTACTACTACTACTTTGAATATTAAATGTTACAAACAGTAGTAAATTAGTTTTTCAATTTCACATGTCTAGCTAAATGGAGCTTTTATTTGGTCATTTTTTGGATATTTTTGACAGCTTCACTTCTTACGGAAATGCTGTTCATTAAATACATTGTAATACAATAATTGTTCATTGTAAATACAATTATTATTTAATTAGTTATTTTTATACACAATTTACATTCATATTTAATCAAAATACACAATGATTTATAGATATTACAGTAGTTTCATTTTCTGTTAATGCATTATTTTCTGTAAAGCTTTTTTGATACGATATGTGTTGGGAAAAGCGCTATACAAATAAAAATGTTTTGAGTGTTGTAGCACACAGCTCATGTAGACCATATTGGCTATTCGTTTAATTAACCCTCAGTCTTTTGTGGTTTAATCTACACACTAGGACATATCAACATTTTTATTTGATTAATTGTGCATTTGTACATTCATTTCATCTCAAATATGTCAAATTCTGTGACATTCCACGTTTTATAATTAATTCTGTTTTTATGACTAGATTCCGTCCGTGTTTTCCACAACGTGGAATTCATAGGGCCCTGCTTTAGGGCACCTTTGTGATAAAGTAGTCTTTTCAGGGCTTAACATAAAGTATAAAGGAGAGGACCAGTTATTATTGCAAATTACATTTGTTTTCTGAGACATGCACTATTAAACTGTGGAAAATATATATACATTCTTTTATAAATAGAAATTTGTATTTAAAAATGTATACATTTTTAATGGAGCCATTGAAAATATTGGCAGGGCAAGTGCAAATCTAAACCAACTGGGCTAGCAGAAAAAAATACTTATTGTTGAGCCCTGCTTTGCTCCATCAGGAAGATGTGATAACATCCCTCAAGGACACTAAAATAGGCAAAAGAAAAGGCGGTGGCTCCAAATCCCAAAACGGTCAGTCGGATCCCCGGACGGATGGAAAAACATGCATTTTTCTAGAAGCATCTCTCGTTTCTGATCAGGATTCAAAATTATAGAAGCAATCCCATTACACGCATAGAGCAAAGTATTAATTTCTTAAATGAACATAAATTATGCATAATTACCAAATAATTGATTGGAAATAGATTAAATATATGTTCATTAGCAGGGTCTCTTCACACCAAAGTTTATCTTCGACTTCTTATGTGGTTGCTAGGTAATGCTTGCACAAAGGCAGTTCTAAACAAATTTTGGCTCATCTGCTTGGCTTGTAATGAAAATAACACTCGGGTGACAAATAGATCCTGTTTCCACCTGGTATTAAGATACCTTTCAGGTGATCCGATCACATGCGGTCAGCCTTAGATTACGAGTGGCTTTAAAAGGAAAGCGCTTTAAAAGCGGATACATAAACACTTACGAGAGCTTCACAGATCTTCTTTAGTGTGTCTGATATTAACACAGATGACAAGCATGAACACCCAGTTCATTTCATTTAAAGGTAATCCATTAAAATAATGGATAATTCTGATCGTAATGCTGCGTTTGTGCTTAGATTAAATTTTAACCGCATCTGGGAGAAAGCACTTTCTTTGTCCTTTCTGACTTTGTTGCGCTTTATTATCATGCAGTAACACACTGACAGTGATTGATGTATGCCATCCTGAAACAGACCCTTCCCTACAAATCCAATCACAAATTGTCACAGGAGATGCATTTAAGCGATCAAGTGTAAACAGCGATATGCCTCACCTGACCACATGTGATTGGATCACCCGAGACGCACCTTAATACCAGGTGGAAATGGGGTCATATACTTATTCAAAAATAAAAAAAAAGCAAAAATGCAAAGTTAACAGTGGGCTTAAAGGGTACGTGAGCTTAATGGGTGCACTTACCCTATATAGAAGAGTATAGTATATAGTCCCAGAATCTTCATGCTGTCTTCCTATTGGATGCTGAGATAACCTTGGGTTCCTGTTCGATCAATAGAATACACAACACTGCCAAGTAAACCAATAATTTGACAACAGGGTGCCTGCTCCTTTGCCTGTAGGTAATTGAGGACCCCTTTTTGACATGTGTTTCTTCTAGTCCCCCTGCGGTAATAATTATGCATGCTTAGACTATGTTATTGATTGTGTCTGTAATGCAGAAGGGAGTTATGAATCCGGAGTCAAGTTTGTGTAGGAGTTCTTATTTTGTCATGATGAGGTCATAAAATGGAGATGACCACACTTTGGCTGGCCCTATCAGCTTCAATTTTAAATTCTTCTCTTGCCTGTTAACAGTTCCTCATCACTCGATACTCTTTTTCCATTCCTATTTTCCTAGGTTTCTTCCATGGGTGGCCACCAAATAGGCTTGACGTATAGAATTGGCACAGTTCTAACAACACGGATATTGGAATACAAAGCGTGAAGTAGATCTCCCCAATGCACACCATAGCGAATGTTTAAATTGTGGCTGTTAATCTGGTAAAATCAGATATTTGTACAGACTTGATTGAAAGAGAGAGAGGGGGGACATAGACGCATTAGAGTTTCACCCTGTACTCTGTGTATGCCCACTGTGTGTGAGTGTGCTCCTTCTTGCTCAACAGAGTGTGCCCACAAATCTCATAGAGAAAGCCACACTCTGTGGTTCCAGTCGCCTTGCAGATAAACAGTAGAATCAAAGTGTGTGCACAGTGTTGCTGTGTGAATGAGTTATTTCTTCTGATCTCATAAGTATTTGTTCGTAAGTCCATGTCCATGAAATATCCTCTTTGTGGCACTAAAAGCGAGATAAATGTTCTCCCAAATAGATTCAGTTTTAAGGTTAATGCTTTATAACCTTTTAAATCAACAAAACTTACCTCCCTACCCTAAACTTTAAACCTAGAAAAAAAAAAAAACACAATAGCTGAAGCAACCACGTCATTTTGTGTTGCTTCTATGACACTTTTGGCTTGTATATCGAATCACATGCTTTTCAGGACTCGTACCCCAGTCCTTCACATTTCAAGTACAGAGCTTTGTCAGTTGAGCAACCATGCAAACTTGATTGTATTGAATAAAATGTGTTGCTTTACAAGTCATGTGCTAGAGTAAGAGTGTTTTGATGTCATAAGATAGTATTGTGTTAACGAAGTGAAAAAGTACTGATGTCAGTAAATGTTAACTCATTTTAGGCAAAGTAAAGTCAAACGCATGGGTGGGGTCAATGAGCATCAACAGGTTAAGAACTGATTTTCTGTTGTTTTACATGTGATTTGTGTCAAAGTGAATAAAAGTAATTGTTGTTGTTTCAGTGATTCTAGTAATGATTTTACCAGGAAACCGCTGCAATATGTATAATCACTACATCATTTGGCCCCTAAATATCTGTCAAACTTGCTTCAGCCATATACTCCTAGAACTCTGAGATCTTCAGATTTTGGTTTACTCTCTTTGCCTAGATCTAGACTAAAAAAAACATGGTGATCGATTTGTAGTCACTGGACCGAAACTATGGAATAGTCTACCTCTACATATTAGATTAGCTCCCTCAATCTCAACCTTCAAGTCTACTCTAAAGACATATTTTTTCTCTGTGGCTTTCAATACTCTTTAATTATTGTTTAAATATATGTTTTATATGAATTTGATTTTTTTGTCAACTTTGTTTTATTTTCTTGTAATAACCATTTGACCTGTGCTTGTGCTTGATAAATGTGCTTGATAAATATTGATTGATTGGTTGATTGATTGATAATGAGTCATGTAAAACTCAAATGATGTCCATACAGAAATCTAACAAACTATGCTTCAAACCACAGTTTAAGAGCTAGTAGATAAGGTAATGTTTAAATGTGATTATGTGGCTTTGTCTCTTTTCAGGTGTCACTTTAGTCAACTTGGTGGCTTGTGGCCGTTCATTTCTCTCTCTCACTCTCTATTTGCCCTCCATCTCTCAAACTAAACAGAATATTTTTTGTGTGTGTTTTGAAAACCTTTACTGTACTAAGAGGCATTAACAACACCCACCAAGTAATCAAATGGCAAACAATCTTCGCTATAAAACCGTTATTGTCTGTTATGGTTGACTATCGATTTTTCCTCCCACCACCATGCACAAGATGGGCACAAGTCATCTTATTCCCTGCTTCTTGTCTACCTTTGCAGACAACAGAGTAATTGGCCTTATCTTCCAAGGCGGTAGATTTGCCAGTAACCGCACGTAATCTTATTATCCTTCCAAAGATGCAGCAAAGAGGAGAAAGCACTTCCCAGCATTCCCTGTTTGTTGTTGGAATCCCGTGGTTTCCAGGAGGCATTTCCAAGAATTTAACACCATGCATTTGTTGCCTTTTTTCACAGTTGTTTTGGGGAGATATTTTGCAAATGAGATCACACAGTTTGTTCATATAGCGATATGTGCCGTGTTAAACACTTTTAAGATAACACAAGAAAGAAGTTACTATAAGTGCTTCATTGTAAATCACATGCTGATATCCTGTGTACAGTAATCTCATTCATCTTTTTAAGTTTGTATTGACTCTTGTACGTACAATATAAACATATGGACAGCTTCTAAATATGTGGCGGTACACTTGCAAATGTTTTGGGCATTCCAGTACCAACCCTCTTCAGAAATGTGCAAATCATTGCAAATCCTATCCTAATGTCCTCACCATAACATTGATATTTTATGTATCAGTGTCTATCCAAAAAGTTTTATTTGTGCTTGAACTATACTTTACATAAAAAACAAAACAACATATTTTCTAAATCGACTTGTTGCTGGGTTGCCTGGACAAACGTACTACTTAGGCTTAATGGAGCCCTGTATAATTAGGCTGGTTTCACGTTAACCTGAAGGATTTCTTAAGGGATGGATGGATTTATTATGGGGTGTTAGCATAAAACACATTACTAGATGGAGCTCAGTGCAATGGAAAATAATTGAGATCAAACTTTTTTTTAGAAGTTGTGTATGGCAGTAGGGAATGAACTTAATGATTAACTTTTCCAATGCAAAATTTCAATGCAAACAGCTAATTAAAACACTACTGCTAAAAATATCTGTGGCAAGGGCGTGGTTGAGTGTCTGCTCAGGGAGAGGGGAAGCGGTAAGGATTCATCCCTGGGTGACAATTAGGTCTAACAGCTGTTTCTTGTTGCAGTAATCCAGGAAGAGCGATAAGAGGAGCCCATGCCAGACCCCAGGGAGAGAGAGAGAGTTGCACAGCAGGGTGGCGCGTTAGTTTGATGAAAGCTACCTATGAAACATTATTGTGTGTGAGTTTAACTTATTTGAACCTCACTTCCTCCCTCCCATACTGACCAGTCCTACTACAGTGGTGCCGAAACCCAGAACCTCTGAGGAAGCTAGTACGCCGTCATCGAGTCCTCACCATTTGCCGAAGTAATCCAATCTCTCGTCAGTATGCATCAGGCACAACACCATGCCTTGCTTGAGCTATGTCAAGAGCAAGATCAACATTTCCAGGCTATTCTCCGAGCTCAACCGGAGGACCATCAGGCGTTCCAGAGTTTGCTACACCAGGGGGAAGGCCCAACCACAACCCCGGACCCAGCAATCTCAATGCCTGTGGTCACCCTTATGAAAATGGGCCCGCAGGATGAAAACTGTTTGAGCGAATGACAGAGGTGTGGAAATGGCCGAAGGATCAGTGGGCGCCACGCCTCCTTATGCTGTTGGCCGGGGAAGCCCAGCTTCACTCTCCCTCTCTCTCTCGCGCTCTCTTTACCCCACCCCCCGTGTCTGGTCCCCGCCTCACTTAGTTTCCCTGGAAACGAGGGGACGTTTACTCCCACACCGGCTCCCCAGTCTTGGAGGTTTGTCCAGCCGGTGGTTCCCCCTTGTCTCTTCTCACTCTTCACCCAGGTTGGTGAATCCGCTGCTATGGGTGTGGGCATAGCGCCTGGGATGGCTTGCTGGAGTTGCGGGGAGCCGGGGCACTTCCAAGACCAATGCCATGTAATGGAACTGGGAGTATTGGTCTGGGTCCCCGACACCTCTCGTGCCACCCCCAATCGAGCTGGAACATACTGCATACCTGAGTGTATCAGGAAAAGTACATATCAAGCCTTGCTGTGTGTGGTGAGGTGTGTGCATGGGGATATTCAAAATTACCATATAGTGACAGTCAATATTACATTTTGGGGAGAAAATCACAGTATCGAGGCTGCGGCCAATTTCCGCTGCACCCATCCACTAATTTTGGGAACGAATTGGCCGAAATGTACTTCTTTACTGAGGGCATGTGTGTGGATGTGTCCTGCAACAAAGTGTATCAGTGTGTGTTGTGACTAACTGGCTGTGAAGGCAGAGCCAGTGCCATTTACATCAGCTCCACATCAGGATGACGTATGGGAGGGGGAAGTCTTGGCTTCCCCAGCCCTTAGAGGATTCCCTGCTGGGGATTTCCCTCTGGAGCAGTTGCGAGACGAGACCCTTTGGCACTCCTTTGATCAAGTGAAAGTGATTGATGGTCAGTGTCTCCAGCCAAACGTTGCACTCACACATCCGTATTTTTCAATGATTAAATGCTATTCCAGAGTGGGCATCTTGCAGCATGTGGAGGCTCATGCTATTCTCCTCGATCCATGCACAACTTACCATGCGCCCCATTTGGAGGTTACCCCATGTGACTCTAACTTCCCTAGCAACCAGGCCAATGTAGTTGCTTAGGAGTCCTGGCTGGAGTCACTCAGCACACCTTGGATTCAAACTTGCGACTCCAGGGGTGGTAGTCAGTGTCAATACTCGCTGTGCTACCCAGGCCCCATATTCATTCCACACTTTGGGTCTAATAACACAGGAGAATTTTCTCCAAGCTAAAGAACGCCAAAGCCAGCTGTATGATAAGGGAGCTTGGCTACGGGAATCTGCGGTTACAGCCTTTTAAGTTTGAGGTGGTCCACAGGCCAGGGGTGCAGATGGCTGTCGCGGATTTTCTCTCCAGAAATGGGGGAGAGGAGTGGTGGGCAGGCCGGATGGCTCCCTGGCCTGAGTTGGGCGGTGGGGGTGTGCGGCGAAGACGTGGTTGAGTGTCCGTCCAAGGAGAGGGGAAACTGTAATGATTCATCCCTGGGTGACAATTAGGTCTAACAGCAGTTTCTTGTTGCAGTAATCCAGGAAAAACAATAAGAGGAGCCCATGCCGTGTGTTTGAAGAAAGCTACCTATGAGTCCTTATTGTGTGTGAATAAAGATTTGAACTTACTTGAACATCACTTCCTCCTTCCCATACTGACCAGTCCTACTACAATATCAAAACAAAAACCTCTGAAAAATCTAGAATAAATTAGTCAACCTTACTAATCAACTAGCAAGTTGTTGTTTAATCACTAGACGAATGCTAAAAAGATCACATGATTCATGTTTCCATCCAAGTTACAAATTTAAGTTATGTACAAAATCAGAATGTCACAAAAACAATTTGCGGACAAAGCAGTTAGGGGTGGGTAAAATATTGATTTCCCACTGCATCACAACCTTCATTTGAACTCTCGATATCAATTCTTAAATCCCAAGATCGATAATTTACTCTATACGCAACCCTACTACAATGAGAGGAAATCACTTGCGTTTGCAACCAAATTTCATGCTATGTGACTAAAAATGTATGTAAATAAATGGCAACAAATTAATTAGGCAGTGTGGTTGAGTATTCAGCTGCGAGATCCTTCACTGCATGTTGAGAGAAAAATGTGTTCTGTGTGTGTCCAAAGACAAGATCCATGCAACCAATTTGTCAATGAATAATGTCTCTTTTAATACCCTTTCTGTTTTTACAATAAATAAATAAATAAACATTTAATTGTAATCAGGCATAGCACAGATGCGATAAAGCCATTCGAGTCTCTCTTGTTAACATGTGCTAATTTAAAGACACTATTTACAGAACTGCTGGGTTTCCTTAAAGAGACAGTACTGGTTTTTAGCACGTGTTCAACAAATCAATGTAAACACCTGTTAATAGTACAGATTATGCAATTATTATACAATAAACATGTAACAAAATATAATACATGCAATATAATATCATTTTCATTGATTAAATACATTAATTTGTTCATTTTTAAAAAGCTAAAATGTGACAAAAATGATGAAAAACAAATACAATTTAATAATTAGTAAAATTGATAAAATTCTGAACTGAAATCTGAATCGAATTGAATCGAGAGCTTGTGAATCTAAATCAAATCGAGAAATCTGAATCAATGCCCGGCCCTTAAAGCATCGTTATCCATACCTTGTATTTAAGAGAACAAAATAATTACTCCGGTGCAAAAAAGAACTGAAAATGGAAGTTAAAACAACTCTTTTATTAAATGAAATAAATTACTTTGATTTAGATTGTGCTGACAAAACGCTCTGACAAACTTCAGCGTTAGATACATGCACATCTATATTCCTAAATAAATTCTATAGGGATATATTCAGTATATGTGTTTCCCTCATAGTATTTGCACGTCATCTTATCGAATAAAACATTTTAACCACCCTCAAGCGAGCACATGTTTTTTACGTGCGGTTTGGAGATTTTATTTCGCATCTTGGAGTTTCCATTCAGCATTTCTATGCTATTATCCATATATTCGCATAAAAATACATGAATGGAAACTTACTAATATCTTGCTAATTGCCATATTTCTTTTTGTACTGAATTGTATTGAAGGGTATAGTTACCTATTTGATTAATTGACTGCAGTCACATTTGAGCTTGATTATATGCTGTTTTTAGGCCGCAGCATGGCTGGCTATTTATTCTGTTGGCTTGAAATGAATGAATGTTTAGGCAGTAAGAGACAATGTAGGAATATACAGGTTAACTGTCTGCTTCAGCATATTCAATACTCAAGAGGCTCATTAACTCTGAAGAGTCCATTTTAAAAAAGGTATTGGAGTGGTTCATTGGAGTGGATTTGTTTTTAGTGGAATAAAATGTGCTTGTGTTGGTTTATTGCTCTCTTCAAAGTGAGTTATTGTGGGTAATTTTTATGTTTCTTGGTTTGCTATTGTGGAGTTTGGGGTGAAAAGTTCTAAATTGCCTAAATTCTTTTTCTTAAGGGAAGTTTTTGACAGCACAAAAATAAAAAAACGTGTGCCTCATGCATGAAGCAATAATTTCTGTCTAAGCAATTTGAAAAAACAATCTTTATCACTATTAAAAACAACTGAGTGTGACAATTTAGTTGAGAATGCTATTATGAACAATTCACATTCATTTTGCTCATGTTTAATGTATGTTACACATTTTTTATGCATTTTCAGAGTCTTATTGAATTCTTATTTTATTTTCATTTAATTCTATTTTTTATTTTTAGACTTGTGTTTTCCCCTGACAGGAAAAGGATTAGCATATTATAATTATTTTGAAGTTAGGTTTTTGTGCTTGTTTGTTTTGTTTTTAGAGTTTGACAGGACAATAATAGGCAAATGCATTATTCCTCTGCATCCTCTGTCAAAACTGCTCCTGCGCTACTCCAGTCATCTATTACCATTGTTTTGCTATCAAAGTATGCTAACATATATCATCTCAATTTTCATTCTCTCTCTGAGAGTCACACTTGAGTCATTACGATGTGCCAGAGTCGCTTTAACCTGCCAGTTAACACAAAGTCGTTATTAGATCAGTGCGATAACACACCCCGACACCTCACGAAAACACAATTTCACACTCATCGAGTGCTATCAGTGCTTAATGAGATGCCTCTTGTAAGCCCTTACCCCTTCAGTTTACCCTTCTTTCATCCGTCATTTATTTGCATCTCCAATAGGCACCTGCCACTGTGTATATGAGCACGGCTCAATGCTTGTAATCATATACCGGCTACCATGCTGGAAAACGTTTATTGCTATTGATCTAACATGCAAAGCACTTCTCCTTTGCCTCGCTGTTCCAAATTGAAGGCCATCTCCCTATTGCCTGGGTAAGTTTGCCTTTGTGTTGCCATCATATGTGGGCTGCATTCATCTGGAAGAGGGAACAGAAGAATATATGAAAAATGTGCACAAGGTACAAGACAGAATGATCAAACAAATATTTTTCGTTAATTGCTTTTTAATATTATTTATACAAATATAAAATAATATATTATTAATCATTTATAAATACATTATATATTAATAATATATAAATACAAACATTTTACAATACAATACGATACATAGCCTCATGATATGGTACGATAAGAGCACCCTCAAATGTTTCGCTCTAACTTATTCAAGGATTTCACATAAATGTCTTTTAAATCATAAATGCCATAAAAGTTTAAGAAATTGGCAACAAAAGCTGAGCTGTAAGTAACTTAAACAACAGCACTGCATTTATGTAGTTTGATTGCTGAGAAAAACTCATATGAACTCACAATTTTCATGTTTTTCTTGAGAAAATATGTTTGTCTGCTACACATGGTTTCAAAGCAGCTTTATAGAAAATCATGCATTGTTGTATGAAAGCCCTCTGTGAACAAGATGAAGTGACTGTACCAAGGAAAAAACTCCTTTCAATGTTATTTAGTGGCAGAAAAAAAGACTTGAGAGTAACCTGACCTCTGGTTTTACAATATATGTACACAATCCAATATTATTTAGTGGCTTGAGCAAAAACCAATCACCACACTTAATTTTTTTTTGCCCTCTTTCCCCTGTTTCACTTTTCATGTAAACTTTACTGGCATGATTATTGGCTAATAAAATGTGGACAAGTGTTGTTCTCAAAGCTGTTTACATTTCAAAGTCAAAAGCAGATAAATTTAAGTCTCATGTAATCGCGGGTTTCTTACGTTGTCGTATTTTAATGAGCTGTTTTTTTATAGTTATGACTCAAAACTTAAGAGTATCTTGATGAGTATTTCACGCTCTGTGTCGGCTGGTAGAGGCGGATGTTTAATTTTCTGCTGCAGTTTCTGCCTCACAAATCCACCGATTTGCGCGGTAACGTCGGCATTAATAAGACATGTTTGATGTACTGTAGCACCAGGACATGACACGATCTTTTGGCAAATTCGACTACAGTACAATCTACTTGGCATTTGCCATCAATCTTCTCACCTATGCACTGTAAGCGTGTTGCTCTGTTTTCCTGTGAGCACTCAGTGCCGCCACTCCAGGGAGAAGACTGTTCAGCAGCTCTCAATTGCCACGGTTTGTGAGGATCCAAATGCATAACTTTAATCAACAACAGAAGAGTTAATGAAGATAACACCAACTAAACAGAAGTATGCTGGTAAATAACACACTACATACAATCAAGAACTGACATGGGAGCAAAGAACAACAGGATATATATATATATATATATATATATATATATATATATATATATATATATATATATATATATATATATATAGATATATACTTGGGATAAAAAGGAGATGAGGAACACCTAGTATACAACCAGGGTAAAGAACAGGAACACAAAAATTCAAAATAAGAGTCTCTTCAAATAAAGAGTCCTTGGGGAAATCATAAGAATAACATGACATCAATATTGAGTTGCTTGGTTTTAACTACACTATAATGTGTTTGTTTATGTATCGTACGATACATATGGTATATTGTACAATACTATATTATACAATTTGTTTTACACCCCTAATTTATATATATATAATTTATGGTAATTATAGTGATAATAATTCTTAATTAATTTATAACTACAATCTAGCTAGCGCTACTCTTTTCACTATTTTACTTTTTCAACAAATAATCAAATTTTCTACCCTATTCATGGCTAATGCCTGAATGGTTTACTTTTCACCCACCACAAGTGTATTATCTGTGGGCTCTGGCCTGGCCTACCGCCCATTCTCACTGATTCATTTCAGATAAATAGCCGTATGTGTGGGAAGACTACACTTCAACTCATTAAACCCATTACTTCCAAATCTGTCGTAATGAGAAATAAAGTAATAGTGTAAATTAGAACATATTGTGAATATTTAATTTGTAGCTTTATTGCTCGTCTTCTTTCTATTTCCCTCAGAGTGAGAATGGAATGTTCGATGGCTGACGTTTCTCATATCTTTGAAAAGTATATGTGTGGGAATCTCAGGTGCCATCTGGTCTCAAAGCAGATAACAATAACAAAACGGACATAAGAGTACGTTTCAGGAAAATATGTTACATGCTGTATTTCATCAAAGATCAAGCCAACAAAACTCATGCAATCTAGAATGTTGCAATTGAAGAGGAAACCTGTTTGTTCTGATACTATTAAGTACTGATACTATTAGTCTGTTAAAATTACACTAGCCTGAATGTGGAAACTATGGACGAGCTATTTGAATGCATACAATGACACAGACATGGTTTAATTTCATTGTTGAAGTCTATTGTGCATGGAGAGCTCATCTCCATGGCGATTGCTCTGCCCCGTGATACGCAGGAGGACAAAACTGCTGGCCAATGGTGTGTGTCAAATGTAGCGGAAGCCATCTATAAAGGACGAACTGAGATTACAGAGGACAAACTACTTATTTTCCAACACAATACCAAAGCTCGTCTTAAATTAATGGCCCAGCATATGAAGAATAGAGATAAATATAACATGCAATCGCTGCTTTGAATAACAATTAAACTGTTCTGCGAGAATGCTTTCATTTAGACATTTCTCAAAGACAGAAATAATAGAAAATGCCACGTAAGCAAGAAGCAGCTGACTTTTCCATTCCGGTCTTTTTTGTATTCCTTCCTTTGACAATGTGTCCCCCCTGAACACTGGGTTTCTTTCTTGAGTCCCATGACCTTAAGAAAATTGCCCAGCTTTACATTTATGTCCCGCAGTTTGTTATTCTTTTGTGCTTTTTAACATTCTTGTCTCATTTTATCATTGCTATAACCCATGCATTGTTGAATATTCCGGAGTGAAATGTCTAAAACTCAGATGGCTTTTTATAATATGGAGATGGATCATGTTTAGGGCTTGGTGAATCCTGCTATAATAACTGTAATGAAATGTTTTGCTACGACAGTCATGAATTTCAGAGCGAGCAAATTGAAGCAAAAGAAATGTGCAAAGCGATGCTGTAATTGACCGAAAAAGTGCTTGGTGTATATACGTTTAGGTTTTTAGGCATGTGTGTGCGAGATGCTTGTGGTTTTGGTAAAATAAAAAATATAAAAAAATAAAAAAGTTTCTGAAATAAGGTTTGTAAAATAGCTGATATGTATACAGTACACTTGTGACAAGGGCTACACTATTTGGACAAAAAGTCATATTGTTATTTATTTAAAAAATATTGCGAATTATTATTTATGATATATTATTATTATTATTAAAATTAGTAATATATTTCTTTAATAAAATCTTAATTTTGCTCAGGGCATTGATTTCCTGTCCAGTTAAACCAAGGAATTCTGGAGTGGTGGTGTAGTGGGCTACAGCACATATCTGTTAATCAGAAGGTCACTGGTTCAAGCCCCACAGCCACCACTATTGTGTCCTTGAGCAAGTCACTTAATCCAGGTTGCTCCGGGGGGATTGTCCCTGTAATAAGTGCACTGTAAGTTGCTTTGAATAAAAGCGTCTTCCAAATGCATAAATGTAAATGTAAAATAGTAGAGCTTTTATTTTGATGGAAATTTCAAAAGAGGACTCAACTCTCCAAATAATATAGAAAGGGGAAAATGAGTCTAAATATGTTTAAGTATTATTTCTTAACCTTGATGTTAATTTTACTTTGAGCCAGTGTGTTGTATATAATTGTGTTTTGTCTTTCCAATTTACAGTAGTAGTATAGTCTTCTTTGCAACTGTAATAGATACATATGTACTGTGCGATGGAAAATTATTTTCCACCGTCCTGATTACTTCTGTTTCTGTGTATATTTCATACTAATTTTTTTTAAAGAATTCAAACACAATCTAACATAAAACAAAGGCAATCTGAGTAAACACAAAATACAGTTTATAAATGATAATGTTATTTATCGAAGCAAAAAAGTTATCCACTACCAACTTGGCCTATGAAAAATTATTTGCCATTAGTTACTAAATACCCAAATCTATGAAACTGCATTCATACTGGGACTAGACAGCTGGACTAGACAAACCCAGGCCTGATTAATGCCAGCACTGTTCAATAAAATCAACACCTAAATAGAACTTTTTCAGCAGCAGAATGTTGGCTAAAAGGTCTCACCCAGTAGTACACTATACCAAGCTCAAAAAAAATTCCAGAAATAATGAGGAAAAAGGTGATTGAAATACATCAGTCAGGGAAGGGTTGCAAAGCTATTTCAAAGGCTCTGGTATCCAAAGAACCACAGTGAGTGTGATTATTTCCAAATGGAAAGCACTTGGCACAGTAGTGAACCTTCTCAGAAGTGGCCGACCTTCCAAATTTCCTCCAAGAGCACAGCAAAGACTCATACAGAAAGTCACAAAAAATCCAAGTACAGCATCCAAGGAACTGCAAGCCTCTCTCGCATCAATTAAGGTCACTGTTCATGACTCCACTATCAGAAAGACACTGGTAAAAATGCCATCCATGGAAGAGTGGCGAGGCAAAACCCACTGCTAACCCAGAAGAACATTTAGGCTCATTTGAATTTAGCCAAAACACACCTTGATGAACCTCAAACCTTTTGGGAGAATGTTCTGTGGACTGATGAGTCGAAAGTGGAAATGTTTAGAAGACAGTGGTCCCGTTACATCTGGCTTAAATCAAACACAGAATTCCATAATAAGAACATCATACCTATGGTCAAGCATGGAGGTGGTAGTGTGAAGGATTGAACCCAATTGAAATGCTGTGGCAGGACCTTAAACAGACAGTTCATGCTCAAAAACCCTCCAATGTGGCTGAACTAAAGCAGTTCTGCAATAAAGAGTGAGCCAAAATTCCACCACAGCATTGTGAAAGCCTGATCTACAGTTATTGGAAGCATTTGGCTGCAGTTGTTGCTGCAAAACGTGGCACAACAGGCTATTAAGTTTAAGGGGGCAGTTAGTTTTTCACATGGGTGATATAGGTGTTGGCTAAATTTTTTGATTCAATAAGAAATATATATATTTGAAAACTGTATTTTGTGTTTACTAAGATTGCCTTTTTTAATGTTATATCTCGTTTGAAGATCTAAAACAATTTAGTATGAAAAATACACAAAAACCGAAGAAATCAGGATGGGGCAAATGCTTTTTCACAGCACTATACATGGTTGAGATGGGTTTCTATTCATAATTAGGTGTGTCTCCAAGGAGAAGAACAGAGGGGGAAAGAGGAATACTGAGGTTGACAATCTCTGTCATCCTGCTCACGACCTCCAATCAAAAAGAGTAAATTTTATGGCAGAGCCAGAAGGCATAGAAGTAGTAATATCAAGTAATATCATTTTATGTAATTTGTTAGTTGTGATATGAGCTCTATGTAAAAATTTGTACTAAATAAATTGTGCCTTACTGTTAAGTATTATGAGAAGATACTTTTGCGAATGTTTTATAATCTTCATCTGAGTATTGCACTTTTAAGTCTTTGTTCCATTTAGTTATAGGTACTGATATTCAATTATCTTGAGATTGCAGTATCTTATATATTAGTTTTATTATTCTAGTGGGTTTAAGTTAATGTATTTATTATTATTTTTTTATAACAAAATGGGACATAGCAGTAGAAATTATAAAATTATATGCCCTTTTAAATTTTGTTCTTTTATGACCTATTTTATCCGAATGTATTGAAAATAAAAGTTATCAGGAATATGCTAAATTAATCTTGTATTTGGTTGAAGGTCATGAGCAGGTAATTCTTAAAAGATTGACTCAGGCTAGATATCCCTCTTTCCTTCCATCCAAAGAGCAGAAATTACAAACACAAAACATTGGGTTATTCCAAATAGGTGTTAAAGAAGATGGAGATGAGCTATTTGGAAAGTTTGTCTTTGCTTTTCACCAAACTGTTAAAGATGGATTAGGCTAATTGTTTGATATTTTAGACAGTTGTGTTTCTTGAGTGATGATTTATCAATGAACAAAATATCTTCCAGGGCTAGATTAAGTATGGGTCAAACTAAATCTATCCAGATTTGTCTGTTTTGTTGAGTCATTGTCTAATAAACATTAGGGTTTGTGAATAGGAGTGGATTACATTAGTTATTACCAATGCCATGGGGGAGTTGTAGAGTATTTTAACCCAATTAATGAAATGGTTACGAAACCAAAGTTGTGTAGTTTGGTGAAGAGAAATCCCACCTTGTCGAATGCCTTCTCTGCATCTAGAGAAATTACAGCACATGGATATTTGGGGTAGTAGGGGGTGGCAGTATCTTTGGTTAACTGAATTATATTTAAAAAAGTATATTTTCAGAGGAGTATCTTTGATAAATCCTGATTGGTCTGCATTAATCAGAGATTAAATAAGCAATTCTAAATGGATGGACAGGGCTTTACTGATTATTTTTATGTCTACGCTTATAAGTGACAATGGATGGAAATTTCCACTTTGTGTTGGGTCTTTATTTGGTTTTAGTATGAGATAAATGAATGCTGTATTTATGTGGTCTAATATATTTGCTTTTGCCAATATTTCTAAAATAATTCTGAAGAAGAGTGGAAAAAAGGTGCCAAAAATGTTCCTGGTCCTTGTGATTTCTTGTTGGGCTTCCCAGAGTTCTTGTTAGGGATGCACCGATACCACTTTGTCTCTTCCGATCTGATTCCGATATTGGAAATTTCAGTATTGTCCGATACCAATCCTGATCCCATGCCAGTGTTGTTTTTTTCGCATAATCAGTTTAGAATATCTTTACATTATTGTGTCGAACTAATTGAATGTACGTGGACACTCAGGGAGATATACAATGTAAGTGATAAACATTCACTTTATTAAGTATTATCGATAAATGAGTTAATTTCCACATTACATGCTATTAAAGCTTGTTTAACAAATGCCTGCAGAAACAGGTGTATAAAACATTATAATCTCTTTTGATAATCGTTCACCTGAAGCACAAATGCTAGTGCTGCAGCATTGTTTACCAGTTGGGTCGCTAGGACGCATCTCTAATGAGAGTCAAACCCCTGCTAAGCTAACGGGAGTGTTGCAGTTCTGTATATCGGGGAATTGAATGCATTTATTGTTGGAGATATCAAGTAGGAATAGCCCTCATCCAACTTGAATGGAACACAGCATAACCGTGTACCCTGAAGAAACAAAATCTATTGCAAACAACATTTAAATCACAAATATTATTAGATCGACCTTTCCAGGTACTATAGACCTCCTTGGTAGATTCATATGAAAAATTATAATTTTTGAATGTCTGTTCTGGAGACGTTCACTTCACAAAACAATCATTCTGCAGTTAAAATTAGGCTTGCTTGAGAATTAAGTGTCATTTTAAGGTCTGGCTTTCGTGCATGGACTTGTTTTTAAAATGTCAATTGGTATTGTTAGTTAGCTGCGACATAATGTATGATGCCCAAAGACATAGGGTGTCTTATTCATTGTGAAACTGGGTTTTCTGAATGGCATGCATCACACTGAAGGCCTAAAAGGCCAGTCTCTTCACTTCTTGCAAATAATGCTTCTTAATTTGTTCATATTTCTTATAGTACCCATAAAGTACAAGCAGAAATGTCAGGTGTATCATTTATTTCTAAGAAAGATTTCAAATTTTGTTGAAGATATTTAAATTTAATAATGCTGCACAATTAATCATATTTTAATCGCAATCACGATTTCTGCCTCTTATGGTTAATTAAGCATAATCATCTGCAATAATAGTGAGCTAACAAACAGAAGGTGTCAGCCAGCTAAAGTTGCAAATTGTTGTTCATTTTCATTATAGGCTGTGTCTACGGATGAAAGACCAAATCACAAGCTCTTTCCTAGTCCGTTTTCACCTCACACGACCAATCACACTCTCTTCAGATGATCGCTACTGTCCAATCACTGTTTCTCTTTCAAGCACACACTGAAATACAGAACCGCACCGCAGATGTTGACGAGTCTCGTATGTGCGGCACACAACGATAATGTTCCGACAAGTTCGGTTCATGCTCGTCACTAATGTGCACTGACTGGGCTATTTTAAAGTGCTTTGCATTTACCTCAGTTGCACATTTGCCAAATTCCAAATATATTTGGCCATAACAAGTGTGTAACAAATCAGTATCTCAACCCCATGGCACCGGGGTTGTGTGAAACGAGGAAGAGACGAGAGCATTTCTCCATGTATGGAAGGCGGCTGTGGCTCAGGTGGAAGAGTGGGTCGGCCGCTAATCGCAGGGTTGGCTCGATTCCCAGCCCATATGACTCCACATGCCGAAGTGTCCTTGTGCAAGACACTGAACCCCAAGTTGCTCCCAATGGCAGGCTAGCACCTTGCATGGCAGCTCTGCCGCCATTGGTGTGTGAATGTGAGTGTGAATGTATGTGTGAATGGGTGAATGGGACACAGTGTAAAGCGCTTTGGTAAGCTCTAAGGTTAAAAAAAAACATTTGAGCAGAATAATAGTGATTATCATTTTCACCATTATCGTGCAGCCCTAAAATTTACTGTCTTTTCTCAAGAAGATGTTGAAGCGCTATCTGCCAAGGGGACGAGAGGGAGAATCTGCTAAAAATGTGAATCCTACTGGAGCATGGCCTGATATGATGATACTGCTAATCATTGGGTTGATTATGCTGTCTGTTATCAAGTTATTGGTAAGAAAGTAATCTATGCCATTAAATATGGTTTATGGTTAGGGACTAATATGAAAGTTATTTGCTGTTTTGATTATGTCATCCTCATATATTTATGTGACCTGTAATAAACTTACATATTAATAGAATATAATTTATATTTGGGGACCTATCTAGTGAGACATCAAGGGACAAAATAGACATGTAGGAAATGAGACTTTGGCTAGTAAGCAACCACCTAGAACACCCTAGTAACCACCAAGAACACTTTAGTAACTACTTGGTAACACCTTGGCATTGTGGTGATTTTTCATGGGCGAGCACCACTTGGATGTAAAAATCTAGTGTTTGTTAATACATGTAAGTATTAATGGAACATTGGTGTCTTTTATCGTATTGCTGTTGTTACCATTTTATAAAACACACACACACACACACACACACACACACACACACACACAATATAAGCCATGAGAGACAATACATTGTAACGATTTTGCAGTGGTTAAATCACTGTAATGCACAACCTCCCATGGCATTTTGCCTCATTAAACTCTAGATTTGCTCATAAAAAATACCTCACATAGTTGGATCGAAGGTCCATTGTTGAGCTATGGCTCTAAGAATAACCTTTGACAGTCTTTTGTACCACATGACAGTTCCACTTTACCTCATTTTTCCATTTCTCCCACTTCTTAGTCTCTTCATCACAGTTCACACATCTGTTTCACAATCTCATCATGCTAATTCTGGTCTTACATTAAGTTTTCATTACAGTTCTGTGCGCACACACCTTGTAAGATACAAGTTAATTAAGTTTATGCATTTGCTGGCACATAACCCATGCTTACGGCGTTATGCTTGATTTATACTGTCGTAAAGGACAATCTATACCATAGCTGTGTGGAGGTGTAAAATGATAAAAGAGAGATGAAAGACGTGTGCCTCAACCCATCTGTTTCTGAGACTGACGTCACCAGTGTTATTTGTGGTGCGTTTTCAAATAAAATAAAATCGAATCCCTTATTTGTCACTCAACCATATACACAAGTGCAACAGTGGGTGAACAGTGGTGCAGTTCCGAGCAACATAGCAGTCATGACAGTGATGAGACATATACCAATTTACAATAAACATCAGATTTACACAACACAATTTACATAGCTAATATAAACAAAATTACACCCAATGCAATATACAAATAATAATATACAATGTACAGTATACAATACACACAATATAGAACACACATACACAATAAAAATAGAATAGTAAATATACAATAAAAATAGTATATATAAAATATACAGTAGTTTTGTATTGTGCTGTAATGACATTCAGGCTGTCGGTTTATAGTCAGTTGACAGTGTGTTAAGGGAGAATATCATTTATGACAGTCCAGTGTAAGATTAATAAAGTACAGTGCTGATGTATTTTAATCGCGAGAGATCAAGTGTTCAAATGTCTGATTGCTTGGGCGAAGAAGCTGTCATGAAGTAGGCTGGTGCGGGTCCTGGTGCTGCGATACCGCCTGCCTGATGGTAGCAGAGAGAGCAGCCCATGGCTCAGGTGGCTGGATTCTCTGATAATCCTCTGAGCTTTTTTCACACACCACCTGGTATATATGTCCTGGAGGGAAGTATGGAAGCTCACCTCCGATGATGTGTCTGACAGTTCGCACCACACTTTGGAGGGCTTTGTGGTTGAGGGCAGTGCTGTTGCCATACCTGGCAGTGATGCAGCCAGTCAGGATGCTCTCTACAGTGCTGGTGTAGAACCGTGTGAGGATGTGGTGGTTCATTCCAAACTTCCTCAGCTCTGTCAGGAAGAAGAGTCGCTGGTGAGCCTTTTTCACAACGGCCTCAGTGTGGACTGACAGTGGACACCGTGGAGATGCTGACTCTCTCCACTGGTGCTCCATTGATGGTGATGGGGCTGTGTTCTCTGTCTTTTCTCCTGAAGTCCACCACAAGCTCCTTGATCTTGCTGACATTGAGTGAGAGAGGTTGTGCTCCTGACACCAGCGTGTCAGAGTGTGCACCTCCTCTCTGTAGGCTGTTTCATCATTGTCAGTAATCAGACCTACCACCGTCGTATCATCAGCAAACTTAATGATGGCACTGAAGCTATGTGTTGCCACACAGTCATGTGTGTAGAGGGAATACAGGAGTGGGCTGAGAGTGGGCTCCAGTGTTGAGGGTCTGTGATGAGGAGATGTTGCTGCCCATTCTAACAACCTGGCATCTGCTTGACAAGAAGTCCAGGATCCAGATGCACAGCGAGCTGTTAAACACAGAGCCTGGAGTTTCTCATCAAGCTTGGAGGGCACAATGGTGTTGAATGCTGAGCTATAGTCTACAAACAGCATTCTCACATATTTGTTCCTTTTTTCCAGGTGGGAGAGAGCAGTGTGTAGTGTAGATGCAATGGCATCATCAGTGAAAGCGATTGTTGCAAGCAAACTGCAGTGAGTCCAGTGAGGTGGGCAGCACAGAGCAGATGTTATCTCTAATTAGTCACACAAAGAATTTGCTGATGATGGGGGGGTCAGAGCAACAAGACGGCAATCATTTAAGCAAGTGATTTTTGATTGCTTTGGTATAGGCACAATGATGGACGTTTTAAGCATGTGGGGACAACAGACAAAGAGAGGAAAATGTTGAAAATGTCCGTAAAAACACCAGCCAGTTGGTTCGTGCACACTCTGATGACATGGTCTGGAATGCCATCTGGACCCGTGGCTTAATGGATATTCACCTGTCGGAAGGATCATGTTACATCCACTACAGAGACGGAGAGTGAACTAACCTCTCTAGCTTCAGATACAAGAGCTCTCTCAATGAGGGCGGTGTTATTTCTGTCGAAACGAGCGTAAAAAGTATTTACCTCATCTGGGAGAGAGGCAGCAGAGTTTTTATTCCCTTTGAAGTCCGTGATGATATAAATTCCCTGCCATATGTTTCTAGAGTCAGTGGTGTTGAACTGTCCTTCAATCTTGTTTTCAGGTACATTGACTGAATTTCTGTGAAAAATCTCATAGCTGCTCAGTGTCATTGATTGAGGTAGAACCGCATTCATTTATGCACTGATTGCAATTGCAATTGCAATTATTCACTGACCTTGGATTAGTTGCGCTCAATAAAATCCAAAGATTACATGGTGTCTACACTGCAAGCTAGTGATGAACAAAATAAATCAAACAAAACATGTTTTGATGTGACAAAACGATAAACAAGTGCGACATAAAATTGTTGCATGCTTGCAGTGTAGGCAGCCTTGTTAATTATAACAGAAATGCTTTGACACATTGCTTGCTGTTAGCAACAGTGTATGTCAGAATTTTGGGTTGTGACGGAATGATCCACCCCTCCGGCTTGTCATCGTCTCCCTGCCTCTTAGGGCCGCCCTTCAGCCATGCTCACGATGGGAGTTGGTCAGGAGAGCGAGAGGAGTTGCATAAATAATTAGCCTCGTTTTGACAGCGGTGAATGAAGCACACCTGTTGTGAATAATGCTTCATTAATGCTGTCTTTAAAATGCAGAGCGCACCTCTTCTCAAGGAGCCGGCTTCAAATCTCCATGTGTGCACACTGGAATTCTCGCACGCGGACGAGGTGATGTGCCACTGGGCCTGCTCCTCGGACCTCCGGGCCGATTAGATGAGTCACCGGGGGAGAACTGCACACGTCACAGCCGACGGGCTAGAGGCAGGGCCGCCTTCCCCTCTCATCTGCCACTGGCCCGGGAAGACAGGCTGCCAAGGACGCCGCCGCCCCTCACGCCATGGACCCCTGGAGGGGAGCGTGTGCAGCCGATGGACTCTACACACTCTACCCTGCCCCTCATGGAGCCCCGTCTCACCACAAAGATGCCAGATTCCTTCTTTGTTATGAACACTATTCCCCTTGGACACTTTATTATCCCCCTTTATGGACATGCTATTTTTATAATTTTTTCCAATAAATGCCTCTCTGAGGCTTGACACCACACCCACTGTGTCTGTCGCGTGCTCACCCAGCCACAGGGTTTAAACTGTTAAATCCGTAGATGCATATAAGAGCAAATGTTTAGCCAAAAACAAAAAACAGCCATATTCTCAGCTCGCAAAATATACAGCTCTATTTTGATCTTCATTATGCTTTTGGTTTTAAAATATGGCTCATTAATATTTGTGTATTGTGTATAATAAGTAGTGCTTACTAAGACAAGCATCTATATTACTATTGCTTATACTTTGAACAAGCTCCCTTAATCCTAACCCTAGTAATCCTATTACTTTTTAGTTTTGCCTGTTGGATGTTAAAACGGCCAGAAAAATCCAATGAACTTACATTGAAAGAGGAACCCAAGCCATATTTAGGGAAGAGAGTATCATAGAGAATTGTTGGTGGGCTATTTTGACTTGGATAAGGAACCACCTAGCAATGCACTAGCAACTACCCAGAACACCCTAGCAATCACATAGCAATGTGCTAAAAAAAAAACACCGGGCACATCTTACCAACTGCATAAAAAATGCACTGGCAACCACTCACAACACCCTAGCATTATGGTGGCAAGTGTTTTGGGCAAGCACAACTTACATTTTCTACAGAAAATGTTTTGTTTGAGCTGCTCTACCAATGTGTTCATGCCAAATTTATGATTTTTCACCTTTAAATGCATTAGCTGGTGAATTTTAAATCAAGGGACATTTGGGAATTATTGTACATTATTCACTGTGGTTTCCTTTTTTAGATGAAGGCACCCTGGGACATTTATAAGAGGCCTCAACCTAAATTTCCTTCCAAACGAACTTTCATATTACTTTAGTTTACAGGGCTTTTTTTCTTCCAGCAGTGTCCATTGAGACCAAGGAAAAGTTTTATATCCCCCATAATTACAAAATTGCCGTGATACTCAGCCGTTACAGAACTGTCTTTATTACCTCAAAGTCTCAAAAGGAAGTAAGCCTGGGAAAACTATCTGTAAAACTTTCTATATTAGCCAAAGACAACAAAAAAAAAAACGCCCAAATCACTTTAACATACTGATCCCAGTAGTGATTATTGGTTAATTGATTTTAAACTATTCATTATTAAACTCTGAATACACAAGGTACCTTTCTCCAGCTTTGTTTAAAAATGGACTGCAGGAATAGTCAATAAAAATGAAGGTCTGAAGTGTTTTTTTGCAGCACTTTGAATTCAGCAAAGACATTTTTTCTTATTAAGAACCATTTTCACTCTTTAGTAAAACAAACGATGGTTTTCTAACGAACGAGAGAATAAGTAGTTCTTGGTGGAAATGTAAAACAATTCTACTATGGCATCAGGTATGGCATTTCCTACCTAATGGCAATCTAACTGGTACCTTTTAACCCTCTGGGGTCGACTGACGCATCCTGATGGATATTTTCGTCATTACAGCGGAAACAACTTAAAATACTCCGTCATTTTGGGGCATACAGATAAGTGACAACTTAAGAGACATCATTAGAGACTATAAAGGGTCTTCTTTGATTTGTGTACACTCACAATAACAACAAAACATTGTGCTTTTGTAAAATAAAGAAAATAAAAAGGGTGAGCTGTCAGACGTCTCTGTCTCCACGAGCATATTTCTGAAACACGTCACAAAAATGAACTGAAACTCTGCGAATACTTATCACACAAACATGAAACATATGTCTAAAGAAAGCTTCAAATTTCTACTTTTAAATAAAACAATTCAAATGTAAAACAAATATTCTCCTGCAATGTAATCTGTATGAAACAAAGCGATGTACAGTTTTTACTGGCTCAGCGAATGATCTCTTATGTGATCCCACCCACCAGCAGAGCGTGCCATTCATACGCTAATGTTCTGAGACGATCAATGCAAATGGTAAACGCCCCTAACAGTGAGGTTAGATGTAAACAATTAATTCATTTTACTGCGCATTTGTAATGATACACAGGCGAGGAAACTCCTGGATAGTGACGAAGAGTTAACATTTCCTTCAGAAGAAGAGCTGGTCTCTGATGACCATTTGTGTTTTGAAGAGAGACTTGATCCAGCCGAGGATACAATTTCAGACGAGTAAGTCATTTAGTTTTCATTAGTTGACATGCTATTTTATATAAACATGTACATATTTTTCTAGTGGGACTGTTTTCAGACTTGCCAGCCAGGATTCAGAGTATTGAAATTTGAAATATGTCCTAATTAGCAAGTTTTAGTTACTTTTAAATGCTGTTTCGGCTAAAGCAGATATTTAAATTGTATGCTGTATGATATAAATATGATATGTAATATGATGTAAAAATAATATGAATGTTTAGATTATATTTTATCTAGTGATTATGCTGCCTCATTATCATCAATGCTTGTGCTTGCAAATATCTGTTCAGGTTAAATGTGTAAAATGCACTTTAAATATGCCCATATTATAAAATCACCATCTTGTAATGATTTCTGAAGGATCATGTGACACTGAAGACTGCAGTAATGATGCTGAAAATTCAGCTTTGATCACAAATTGCATTTTACAATATATTCAAATAGAAAACTGTTCTTTTAAATGGTAAAAATAGTTCACACAATGTTTTTACTGTATTTTGGATCAAATAAATGCAGTCTTGGGGAGCAGAAGAGATTTCTTCTAAAACTTTTAAATGGTAGTGTAGGTCTAAAAGTCTTTATGTAAAGAATATGTATAGTCAGATTACTTCTTTTAACTTAAAACTTGATTTTGATCATTAAGTCTCCTCACATTCATTCTCTTTCTGTCACATTCCTCAGTGATGGGCCCAGGGGAGGGGTCTTTTGTCTCCTCAGGTGTGAATAACCTCAATATTCATGATCATTCACACCTCCTAGCATATGACCATTCTAACACTAAAAGTGTCTTACAGAAGTTAAATTAGTATATTGTTTTGTATGAATGAGTGATCAGGATGGGTTTCACATAATTTTGTAGCAAAAACTCTAGGCTACAAGATCCAGTTCTCAAAAGGCTTGTGGACAAATGTTTAGTATGTGTTATATGGCTTTATTTCAATGACGCGAACCACACATAAACGTTATTTTCTCAAAAATACAAACCTGTACATACATGCTGCTCACATATTATTGTTGCCCAGTTTGTGCTGAATACAGTGTTATCAGACTTTAGCCATTAATATGTTTTTAAGCAACTGAAAAAAGCACAAATGTCAAGGCATTTCAAAACTTCTCCAGGGCCCAAAACACCCTCAGACCCCAGAGGGTTAATTTGAAGAGTTTGAAGTCTTTGTTCTAAAACCTAGTTAGCTGCCTTGCCATCTACCGCCTACATAGGGAGCTACTAGGGCTGTCAATAGGGCTGAGAATAAATTTGGATAATATGCTGAAATATTAGCAAAATTTGAATTCAATTCTAATTATATTTAAATTTAAAGACATTATTTCAGTCAGGGGGAAAAATCTAAAAGACATCTGATTTTTAAATTGTTTTTGTCTCCTAAGTCTACAACAGGGCACAACAAATCAATATAAACCAATCAGCACAGTATTATAGCAATTGTTTATTGGAAAAAAAGGAACATCTTGCTGTTAACAAAAGTGCACAAAATATTAAGCCACTTCTGCTCAAATATTAAGTAAAAAAAGTAAAATGAGAAAAGAACAGGTTCAATAGACGGTTCTATGGTAAATAAGTGTTGCATAGTAGCCAATACCGGTTCCACAGAATGTCTTTGAACATTACGTCGTGTCTCACTGTTTTCATACTAGACTTACCATGATATCATAATTTTCACACCGGTGCCATGTTCACGTTAACACCGGTATTACTGCTAGTTGGACGCTAAGTGGTACTATGGGGTAATTTTCTACACAATAATGCAAGGTAGATTGTTTTTCAAACTTTGAACTTAATTTTAATTTATTTAACAAAAAATTCAAATGAAAGTGAAAAAAGTGCAATTCAAATCTGTGTTGTTTATCTTTTTGAAAGATGGCTTTTTAACAGTTGTGAAGGGCAACATCTCTTTGGCAACAAACCAATTTTATCTGTGCATTCTCTCCATTATGGGCTACCGGTCGGGTATTTCATTGTCCGGGCAAATACATCACTTATTGTATACTTACAATAAGTGATGTAAACCCCCCCGCTGAGGGATTGGTGAATATTCTTCATTTCAGAGGTCATTTGCAGCATTCTCATAGACGATACTATTCTTGCAAAAACAAATTCAGAAGACTGAAACAAAGAAAGAGTGAGAACCCTTTACATACACATGATTCCATAAGACTGCACCCCTCCGAACAAACAGCATGTCAGACATGCACATAGATATAATAAATTGTGTTTTATCAAGCACGTTTCTGTGTGTCTGACAGCCTTTCTTGTGTCATTCCAAATCCGAGACATCTTACATTTACCCACCATGCACATTATATTCACTACCTGCATTTAAATGTCTTCTGTCAGTGCACGTACTTTGCTGACTGTGTAATTTGATACGTTTGTAAAGAACATCTGGCTTTCAGTGCGTTATTTAGGTTCATTTATCTTTGGTCGAAAAATTGTCGAAGGCAAATTGTTTTTATTTAAGGCTATTCTATTCGTTAAGCTATTGTATTGATATTGGAAGTTCCATTCATAAAGTTTCCCCCTTTTACCCGGTATAAAATTTCAACATCATTGAAATTAATTTAATGGCTTTCAGTTCTGGTAATGAAACATCAACTTTATTGTCATTGTGCAGAGTATAGGTACAGAGCCAATGAAATGCAGTTGTTTTCACATATCCCAACTAGAGCAGAGCACAGGTTCAGCCATGAAACAGTGCCCCTGGAGTAAATAGGGTCAAGGGCCTTATGCAGCCCGACCAGTGTAGCAAGAATCCAGAACAAATAACTTATTTGAGCCTACATTGCAAAACATACAACACTACCTCCCGTACGAATGACTCTTATCAGCTGGTTGATGTAAGTGAATCAAAAACTGAACTCTAAAGGAATTGTGAATGGTATCATAAAGGAACCGGAATTGTTTAGAGGAATTGGAATTGTTACATTTCTTGTGATTCCCATCATTTATTGAATGAAATACAAGTATATTTATATTTAACATTTCTCTAGACTCGTCCACCATCTTGGTGATTTATATACTTGTCAAGCAAAATGGGATATTATGTTTTTAGATGAATCTGACAAGTAAACTTAAATAATTTAAATTAAAATCTGTCAATTGGGTAAGCAAAATAAACTTGTTTTCTTTTTGAATTAAGTTTATTTTTCTTACAAAATTGGCAAACAGTTTTTTCTTGTTTTAAGCATAAATTTCACAATACATTTTAAAATCTTATGCCAGTTTGCTTGTCAATAAATAAATCGTGTTTTAAGAATGTTTGGATATTTTTTACTGGAAAACAAGACAAAAATACTTGTCTTGAAAGACAATTTTTTTGCGGTGCACAGTCTCAGATGTGAAAGTCTGTGGGCTCATTTCATCTTAGAGCCTGACTGAGTGTTATCATCTTTGGATGATTTTCTATCATGTCATCTACCTGTTTCACATCCATTATTAAGGGGAGATTTTATCCCTGCGCCACTGCGCTTTATTCCCAGAATGCAGTGCACAGCTGCAAATGAGGATCATCTGAGACACTGAACAAATTAAGTCAGCACAGCTTTGTCATTCACACACTTCCCTCTTTGAGATATTTTTTTCCATCATTCTGTGTGGATCTCCTTTTCTCAAAGTTCTGAATTGCAAATTTCGAATTGGGATTTGAAAACTCCCGTTATCTGTGTCTCTCTGTGCTGAGGCTTATTCAAAGCATGAGTATTAATCCGAGACTACTCTATGGGAGGGGAGATAGCTATCTCTTCTGGCACATGGAAAAAGAGAATTGATAAAGACTGAGACTGAGGAAGAGCGACAGATGCGATTCAGAGAATTTACGAGTTTGTTGCAGTGGGAACCATGCCAGTTTGACAGTAAGGTTGATTGGCACTCACCGTGGGTATACAAGACTCGATCAGCAGTAGGGGTGGGCGATTATACCAGTAGACACGATAAACCGGTAGAAATTTACAACTGGTATACATTTTGGATTATTGTCTCTATCGCGGTAATGCAAAATTCCCGCATGAGAAATGTGTACAGCACATAACACGCACACATTATACACTATGTCGGATAAATGGAGGAAGGCAGAGAGACTGCTCGTTCCTCAAATTCATTTGAATGAGAAGATGAGGGGAGATTATGAAGGAGAAAGTGCATCCTCCATGGTATGGAATTGGTTTGGCTTTAGAAAATGCGATACCGAAAAGAAAACAGCAATTTGCAAGGTTTGTACATTGTGTATGTCGCTTACATCCTTGTGCGCATATAAATCAGTGGTCAAGGCTTCACGTGAGACTGAGAGAAATAATGAAATGCAGTTTTTCTCTGACAGCTGCACGTGTCATTAGATGAAAATCTTGTCTAAACCGCAAGAAAAAACGACACTGAATCGACTTCTGTGGCATGACATTTTGCTTGAGCCACCGTCAAAGCAAATTCAGTGACATTCATCCCACGCTCCAAAAATGCCTCCTATCCAAACACACGCAGTCTGAAACACGCAAGTGCATGTGAGTCTTGAAGTCATCCTATTCCCTTCATTTGGGCTCCTGTGACAGAAAAAGTGCAGATCACACCTGTTACTCATTTTGTTTTCTCTTAATATAATTTGGAGTTTTAAAATACACATCAAAACCCTTTCTGAAATTCTTTTTTTTAATGATGATTGATATCAGGAAACACACCATCCATACCATATTTTCTTCATATATTTAATATTTTCTTTATATAGATGACTAAAAACACTAAGAGCCTAAGTGTTTTATTTATGGATAATGTTTTTATTTATATGCCATTTTACTTTTTGCCTTGCTTTGAGAAGATGTTAAGTTTTTTGAGGAAAGTTATAGCAATAATCATAATAATAACAACAACAACAACAATAAATATAGCTGCAACCAGCAATACCAGGGTCAAGCCAATAACCACATGAGCATCGAAAGAAGCATCGTGACACATTTTAAGTTAGAATTCTGATGAATGCTGAAGGAGTCAATATATATATATATATATATATATATATATATATATATATATATATATATATATATAATAATAATCCATGGCCATGTTTCTCAAGATACACTACTGTTCTATTTGAGTGTACTAGTTGCACATTAAAATCTCTATCATCGGCTGAACAAAATTGCGTGCTCTTTTGGCTATTAGTACATTGATAAAGAGCATTTACTCAAGGTTGTGCAGAGGGTGTGAAGTGTGACATTGCACACACTATATGTTGTTTTGTGTATTCTCAAGCACTTTGTAGGATTTTCTGGAAAAAAATTAGTTATTACATCCACAGAGTTATATGCAATAATTTTATAGACATCTAAGCAATATTTAGTTTAATCCAATTTAAACAAAAAAAAGTTTTGATTGTTTCCATGACACTAACTTAATTGAAAAATGTGTCTTATTGATTGAAATATTTCAAGCAAGCACATTTAGCCATTGTTTACTACAGGGCACCCAGAATTCACAATGACCCCCAGGGCAAGGTCCCAAAATATTTAAATTTTACGAAGCAAATGCAACAGCCTTAATTTCTCTTTGGTATTTTTTTTTATAAATGTGGTACTTTAAATTTTTTGGTGAAACAATTCTAAACAACAAAAATCTATTTGCTAATATTTTCAGACATGGTCTGAAACTAATCAGCAGATTTCAATTTCATGTTGATTGGACAAATGTTATAGGAGTATTTGGCAGGGCGGAGGGCGGGGCCGGGTCGGGATCCTACACACCCGGTCCCGTATTAGGCTAATCAAGCCTCCCGAGAGGGATGAAGGTCGACTGCAGAGGATCATGCAGGAGAGACAGATCGTTTACGGACATGTCCGTCATGTGTGTTTGTGTCCTTGTTTTAAGTTTCTCATTAAAATATTATTTATATCGTCAAGCCGGTTCTCGCCTCCTCCTTTCCATTGATCCCTTTACACTGGTGCCGAAATCCGGGGAGGAGGAGGGATACGCCGTAGTAGCGCTCTCGCACGATCTTCTGCAGTTGACCTTTATCCCTCATGGAGGCTTGATTAGCCTAATATGGGACCGGGTGTGTAGGATCATGACCCGGCCCCGCCCTCCGCCCTGCCACAGAGTAATAGCAACAAAAAAACTTTACATAAAATCAAATCATGGCCAACCATGGTATCATTGTTCTCTGAATGGCCCACACAATCCAACAAGACCAGTCTCACAAAAATGCAAACATACAGCCTCAAGTCCAGTTTGGTGTGCTCAATGTCAAATTTGTTGATGATTGGCCAATGGCTGCCATGTTTCTCAATATATGCAACTGTCCTCATGATCAATGATGGCAACTCCCACAGACACTGAATGCAGAGACACTTTTTGAAATTAATCGGACCAATGTTTCTATATTTAGAGCCACTTTCATATTGTTCCCTGTTATAGCGCCACCAAATGGCCAAACCCTGCAACTTTTTCTGTGTGTTCTAAGGTTGAGCCCTTATATAAGTGAGTCAAGTTTGTTGAAAATATCTAATTTCACTTCCGAGTTATATCAATTTATGTAAAAGCAGAGACCTTATTTAAAATGAATTGGCCTGTTTTTGGCATTTACGAGCAACATTTTGCCATGTTCTCTTTAATCTTATGAAATTTACTAATGACCCTTCTATTTTGGTGGTTTAATTCCGTTCGGACAAATGGCTTTGAAGAAATTCACTAAAGTAGTTTCGGAAGTGTTTTCAAAGTGGCAACTGGCTATAAGGCAAACCATAGCAAATATAGTATCGTTGCACTCGGCAAGTCCTCCCGAACTTAACGAGACCAGTCCTGTGAAAATAGACCAACGGCACTAATAGTTATAAGCTCACAAATTAAAAATATATAGTCTTTCCACTAGGTGGCGCCGGAACCAAATTTCTCAGGCACCTTCAAGGCATGGTCCTGATGACACATACCAAGTTATGTAACGATACGACAATGCGTTCATAAAATACAACATTTTGCATCAAAATAAAAAATTACTGGTGCCCAAAATGGCCGACATGGGAAAATTGGGTATCGTTCGACTCGGAATGTTTCACTGAATCCAAAGAGAACAGTTTTATAATTTTTGGTCAAAGAGTTTGAGTTATAAGTCAAAATAGCCATTTTCGCTGTCTCCTGACCAGTAGGGGGCAGTGTAGAGAAACACTGCAGGTGACCTCTAGTCATGATAGCGATGACACATACCAAGTTTTGTCACAATCCGTCAAAGCGTTGCGGAGATACAGCATGAAGTCCATTTTGGACTTTGTGAAGCATTTCTCAGGAACGATTTCAAACATCGAAAATAAAATTGTTACATTTTGTGTAGCTCTATCTCATGATGCTTTATAACAAATTGTACAGAAATTGTTGGAGGAGTAGCGAAAAAATGTTTCCCTTTGCCTTGTTTCCCTAAAATTCTAAATTGCTGAAAATCAATGTATGCATTCAACTCGGCGTGAGCTCGGGAATCAGGGGAAAATTATTTTGTCTCTAGGACTTACAGTTCAAATGTTATTAATGTAAACATGAGTGAAACTTTGACCTGTTGGTGACGCTAAAGGGTTTGAGGTACAAATTTGCTGTAGTATTGGTTCAGACTGTCCTCTAGATGTGTGCAAAATCTCATAACTTTCCTGCGAATGGTTCTGGAAAGAACACTAACGATTACAATAGGGGTCAAGCCCTGAAGGGGCTTTATTAATAATAATACAATTAAAAAGAAGAAAATTTGTGCTCATCATCAGACTGAAATGTGACATTTATTTTTAATTTTTTTACTTTGTGTTTGTCAAGTTCAAAATAAATGGAAAATGATATAAAATAAGGAAGTTTTCATTTGTATGAAATTGTATGAAGTATGTAATTCACTGACTGGATTACTCAAAATTACAAATTGCGACAATTATAATATCATATAACATAATAACATTTTCATAAAAATGTAACTTGATATAAAATGACTCATATGTTGATATAGGATTTTGGCTATATCGCCCACCCCTAATCAGCAGCCTGGCAACCGAATGCGTGCGTAGCATGTACGCGTGCACGAGTGTATGTTTTTTGGATGAATTAGCCAGGATATGAATGCTGCTCCATTGTCCTGGCACAGCTGGCTCCTAATAAGACATGCCAGGCTCTTCAGTGCCATGCTAACGCATGTTTACACAAAATCAGTTCTAATGATTCACATGATTCATATAGATTGCATGATGGGTATAGTGTAAATGGTGGGAAGGCACTCAGTACACATGGCTTCTACGTCTGCTAAGAATTGATGATGCAGATCATATGCATGTGTGCTTGTGCGTGTTTGTAGTGGAGGAGAATGGGCGGGAGAGAGCTTGTGTTGCATTTAAAGCAGCCATGCCATGGAAAACAGGATTTTCTTTGCTCTTTTGACATAAGAACTTGAAATGCTATAGAAACACATTCACAACTAGGAAGGTTCACAATGCGAAGTTCCACCCAGACCATTTACAATAGCTGCAAAAACAGGTTGGTTAGAAATTATGACATCATGACATCATTAACATACCTATTCAGAAGAGATGAACCAATACAAAATTTGTGTGCCGATATGATATCTGATTTAGAACAACATCTACCGAAACCGATAGTTTGGTGGTTCTGCTTGTTTATTCTTACCCTGTAATTCACATTTTATCAATAAAAATAGTTCAATACAATTTAAAATGGACCACTTTACCCAAAAACTTGTGTAATATATTTTTTCTGATATTTAGAGGATCGCATTTAATTTGGAATATGACTCCTTTAAGTAGGAAGCATTACCCTCTGCATGTTTGTGTGTCTTTAGGTATGCACGCCCTGGTCAATATTTAAACTAATGGGGTGTGTGATTTAAAAGCTGCCGTGATTAAACTGTGATTTAACTTTAATTAGATTTGCTGCTGATAATGGGAGTGCATGAGACGGTAGAGGGCTTAATCATAGATGTGGATAAAGAGGGGAGGAAAGGAGAGAGAGAGAGAGAGAGAGAGAGAGAGAGCAAGAGAGAGAGAGAGAGCTGTGGCATCAGCAAGGTTTCAGTTGATATTCTCAGGAGCTACTCATGCTAGAGCGAGAGTGTATATTCCCTCCTGCTGGTTTAAAGGGACTCTACCAGACTAGCTCCTGAGGGCAGAGCCCACACAGGCCAATGAGCTGTGGTCAGGCTCTCTGCCATTTCTTACTGACGTTTTATGCCTAGATTCCTGTTATACTAGAGTATACTGTCTAGACAGAATCTGACAACAGGTGACAATCAGAAGCTGGGCTTTCATTTAAAATTGTTAATTTTGATTGGAAGAAGTGCTAAGAAAATCAATTATAGACCAACAACACTGAGACAGAGAATGGACTTTCAGAATGAAAACAGCACAAAGACAGAAAATGTTCAAAATGGAATAGTAGTGGTGGTGGCGTAGTGGGCTAAAGCACATGACTGTTAACCAGAAGGTCACTGGTTCAATCCCCACATCCACCACCATTGTGTCCTTGAGCAAGACACTTAACTCCAGGTTGCTCCGGGGGGATGTAATAAGTGCTGTAATAAGTGCACTGTAAATCGCTTTGGATAAAAGCATCTGCCAAATGCATAAATGTAAATGTAAAATAGTAGTGCCTACTGTTTAAACAAAACTGCATGTTAAACTGTAAGCATCATGCAGCAGTATACTACATTGTTTTCATGACTGAATTTTGTGCATGTTTAATTCTACTAGTGACATTCAGTTGTCATTTCAGAAATTAAATAATTATTTTGGACTTTTTAAACCACGTTTGACAGTCCAATGAAATTTGTTAAGAATGAGATGTAAAACAATTGTGGCTGACATTACTTGTGGTTTAGTCATTGCACTGGAAAAGGAAGGTAAAGTTGGGCAGAAGTCAGGATTTCTTACAGTGTGCTGTTAATCTCTTCTAAACGTGTATACATACTATATACTGTATACTGCAGAAGTAGTGAGAGTAGTATGGCAGTATTCTGTTCCAAAAATAGCCTTCAAATCTGTCATTTAACTGCCCTCAATGAAGTCCACAATGAACACTGGATCCATATCTGTTTTGTGATGGACTTCTTCCATAGTCATAATACTTTGTGGTTTTTTAAATACATGGCTTGACTATAAAAGCAACTTACATTTTGTTTCACCTGATTCTAAAAATGCTCTCAAAATTGGATGATAATTATCTCATTTAATATTGTGGAAGTAGACAGAATAGACTGGTTTGCCAGGGTGCTGTGGAGCCATCTGTGAGGAAGAAACAGACTCTTCTGTCTGTTAACCAATTTATTTGATTATCATTCGTTGTGCTTGCCAAGACAAGCATCACTATTGCTTTTGCTGAAACGAGGGTAAGCGCTAAGTATTCAACTGTGGCGCTTCAACCGCATTTCACCCACACTATTTGTGCTACCAAAATGACTGATGCATCAAATGGTGTGACTTGTTTTGGAGAGGCGTGCTATTACTTCTCTAAGCAATCATATTTACACCTGAGGGGGTGGGGGTATTCATAAACATAAGGCATATGAGGCATTATTTGAAAGCTTAGAATCTGAACTGTTCATAGAAAACCAGCAATTCAATTTATACTACTTAAATTAACAGAAGAAGGCCTCAAAACATTCGCATTGAAATTAGCACCCCCTAGAGGTGATGGGGTAGAAAATGTATATGAAAATAAAAGTCCTTCATATAGCACATAAATGGACATGTCATACATCAAATGAAAGCTCTCATTCTCAGGAATGTGACTGTGCCACTTTCTTGCAATATACCAAAGTTTGAAAGATTTTCAAAATAATCACAAAGTGAAATATGTCATCAAAATACAAATGTCTCTTTTATGCTCTGATAACTGCTGTAAGCTCCAGGTAGCAAAATATTTGATATTGGCTTTTACCTTAGGGAGTTTTCAAAAAAATTAGCTATTTTTTACTTGTCTGTGAGCTTGCTTGGCTGAATAATCCAATGTTATATCTTAGATGTCCAGAACAAAATATGCCATCTAGAATGAAAAGCATGCAAAACAAAAAAACAATTAATCAGAAAAGAAATTCCACTATTGATGGTGGTGTTATATGTCATCGCAAAGGGGAAGATCTCAGCTTTATAATGACACTGTGAGACTGAGAATGAGATTGAGCTTCTAGTCCACTCGGAGGCCGAGATATTTAATGAAACAATGAGGGTGGTGCTTGAACAGAAAATTAGACTGAACGAGCACATCTGTGAGGCCTAAAATGTTTTAGAATGCCACCTACATTTCAGATCTGTATATTGTGATGGAATGTGATAGAGAATTTTTCATATAGTGGAATAAAATGAGACTTTTCAAAGTGAGGTAGAGTGTACAGAACCAGAATTTCAAGTTTACAAAACTAGGCCAACAATAAAAGTGGTTTTATTTTTTGAAAAAACTTTGTTTATCATAAGATTATTAGCACATACAATATTGTTTATGAATATTAGAGTCTTTGTTTTAGTTTTATTTGTGGGGTCCTCTGAAAAATGAGACCAATTTTTTGCAATTAGTCCACAGTATGTGTGAATGGTGAGCTTTTAAATCTGAGGGTGAAAAATTGTGAGTGGCAGCCCAAAAATTCACCAGATTATAAGGGATTAAGACTGAGGTGGACTCATTTGACCAGTTAGTGGGCCTGTAGGCAACCACACAGAACACCCTAGCAACCACTTATCAATCACACAGTATACCTTAACAACTGCATAGCAACTGCCTGGCAACCACCCACAACACCCTAGCATAGTGGTGTTGACTTTTGCATGACCAAGCACCATTTTTCTTAACAAAACGTAAAAATCTAGATGGTAATACAATTTCCCATAGCAAAGTTTCTTTTCTTAAATTGTTACAAGATTGCATAACATTCTGAGCAGTGGAGGGGCGAACAAGAGAGAAACAGATGTGAAAGTCACACTGCGTTATCAAAGTACTGTTAAGAGACCATGTTCTGCCAAACCTGGTTTACGAGCTACTGAATAATAGAGGATGGGGTTAACATGCCATTTTGCACTGCTGCTCACATTGAGCAACATTCTAGTTATAGACTTTTTGTTTTCAGCCAAACTCTAAAAGGAGTGGGTGGCAAACAGACCTTTGATGTCAGAGTGGAACCCACGGGCACTACCTTCCCAAGTCAACAGAGAGAGCGAGGGAGAGAGAGAGAGACAGAGAGAGAGAGAGAGAGAGAGAGAGAGAGAGAGAGAGAGAGAGAGAGAGAGAGAGAGAGAGAGAGAGAGAGAGAGAGAGAGAGAGAGAGAGAGAGAGAGAGAGAGAGACCAGTCCTAAGTAGGTCACACATCCTCAGCTGTAATGGATTCAATTTTAGCACTGCTGAACAACAGGGCGATATAACTATCAAATTAACAACACATTTTTCTGCCTTTTGATGATTTAAGCAGTATCACACAAGCAAGAGTCCGGTTGTACTGAAAATCAGCAGTCAAGTGGAACAGGTCATTATAGCTGTGTTGGTATTCAGTACAACAGCATGATTGCGAGTGTGTTATTGCTTTTATACAACAGTTCTACTAACTATTAGAATGTGAAATCAAGTAACATTTTAGACACAATATAGCAGGTTATTTTGTTTTGTTTTATTGCTCTACCAATGAAAATAGTTCTAAATGAAGCCAAAGCAGAATCTACCGTTTTAATTCGCTGAGTAATGCACAAACTGACGAACATGGACAAGCAGAGTTTATTTACATATATTTTTACCAAAACATTTTAATATATGAAAAATGTCACACTGAGACTTTAGTATTTGATAATGTGAAGAAATTGTTGAATCAGAGTTTGAAATCGAATCATCGATTTTAATATTTGAAATTTTAACAGATAATGCTCTCCAGTTCACAAGTGGAGGAACAAGAATCATCGCAAAACTAGTCTAATGATATATTTTTTTAATATTTTTATGTCATTAGTTGTCACTCTTCTTTATGCTGATTTTGAATTAGGAATATATACTGCTGAAGCTGTGTGACCAGAGTTAGGATTCTTAGAACAATCTTTATACAAACTGAACACTGAGAAATATGACTGATCTAGATATTGTTGTACTATAAACTGCTTAGGGATCTACTCTAGGCATTTGGACTAGCCAGGGAGGTATACTTGGTATTACAACAGTGGGACTAATTGTTATTTGTTATGTAAGATCCATTGTTTGAGCCTCATTATGAGCTGTCCATCCATAACTTCTAATGTAACTGTTTCCATGCTCCCAGCATTCATCCTAAACTTTCTTTACAGGGTGATTCTCAGAATGCCCTTTCAAAATAACCCAATATGCCATTGTCAATTTTAGTCTACGTAAATAGACAATGCCATACAGGTACTGGAGATGATCTAAAAGCACTGCAACATACTCTTAAAGCTTGTGCCTGTACTGTTAAATTTTGTCTCCACGTGGAATGTGAATGGGTTGGAGCACCCCATAAAAAGAAGGAAAGTTATTTCTCTTCTTAAACATAAGATATATGATATAGTGTTTCTTCAAGAAACACACTTTTCAAAGCTGAAAAATTTAGGAAGATTTGTGGTGGACATGTTTCCTTTAGTGATGGCTGAAGTAAAAGCAGGGGAGTTATTACACTGATAAGTAAGCATCTACAATTAAAATGTGATAAACAGATTCAAGATAAATTAGGAAGAGTCATTATTGTTTTAGCAGAAATTCAGGGCTTTTGGCTAATATGTATGCTAATATTTACACACCTAACGCTGATGATCAGGGCTTTTTTTTTATAGATCTTGAAGGGATGCTGCAAGCCACTGGCACCCCTCATGATATAATATTGTGAGGAGACTTTAATCTATTGATGTACTCAGTCCTTGATCATAGTGAAGCAAAAGTGTGTAAGCCCCTAAGAGCAAGATTGATGCTTCACAGGATGTATAAAAATCATGGTCTTACAGATATTTGGAGAATTTTTAACCCATCTGGTAGGGACTATATTTAATTTAATTTCCCTGATCCAGCTAGATGTTAAAATATTGTCCAAAATTCTAGCTAACCAATGAAATATAGTTATCACATCTCTAATACATATAGATCTGGTGGGGCTTATTCGGGCCCACAGCTCTTCTGATAACATTAGGCGTTTCATCAATATCATGTGGTCAGTGTCGAATGATCAGACTCCAGTCGCTGCCATCTCACCTGACGCCGAAAAGGTTACTTATAAAGTTACTTTATAGAGGCAGTACAAACAAATAGATTAATTTCAGATTATTTGACTCTGGATAGGGGCACCCGGCAGGGTTGCCCTCTTTCCCCATTATTGTTCTGTCTTGCCCTGGAACCATTAGCAGCCGCGATAAGAAGGGAAGATGATTTTCCAGGGATGGTGGCGGGAGGTATGGCGCATAAGCTTTTGCTTTACGCTGATGATATTTTATTATTCATCTCTGACCACATTAGATCTGTGCCTTGCCTCCACAGAATTATTAAATCCTTTTCTAATTTCTCAGGATACAGTCAATTGGTCTAAATCTGACAGCGTACTGCCCAATAACGGCTTTTCAGCCGGGCGCCTTCCAGTGGCCCAAACAGGGCATTAAGTATTTGGGCAAGTATTTATATTCCCAGCAAATTTGTCCGATTTAGTTAGTGTTCATTTTTACCCCATAATAAAAAGTTTTTCGACCGACGTGGGCAGGTGTGCTTCATTACAGTTATCTATGATTGGGAAGGTTAATGTTATTTAAACGAATTGTATTCCAAAATGTAACCACCTGATACAATCTCTCTCTGTTGATGTCCTCCTCTCTTATTTCAAGCAATTTGATAGCATAGCGAAATCCTTCATTTGGAATGTTAACCATCCTAGATTACATTTTAACAATTATATAGGCTGATTGACAAAGGTGGGCTATGCCTAACCAAGATTTTGTTTCATTATTACTAGGGCTGTCGATTTATCGCGCTAATAACGTGCGATTAATTTAACAAAAAATAACGCGTACAATTTTTTTACACATTTAATCGCAATGCTTTCCTGAGAGATTCAAGCTTGTAGTACCACCTGTTTACTCCAGAAGGCAGTAAGTGAAATTTCAGCTGTGTGAGCAACACACAGTTTATTACAGTGAACAAAACATTAACAACTCTTCAGCGGACACACAACATAAACGTGCGAACCAAGGGATATCAAGATGTGTTTAAAGATTGAGTATTAAACTATATTTAACTTGACACAGTGACCTAAACATTTTAATTTTATGACGCAACACACCCGAGATGCGACACAAGCATGTCTGACGCAGGTTGTGTGGTCTTTACCTCACAAATATTTAATTACCAACGAGGTTAAGGAGATGTCCTTTAAACTGTTACACCATTTTTACCCAGTCAATCTTTATTTAAGAAATTGATCCCTGAAATAGATCCACTTTGCTCCTTCGCAGGTGTACATTGACGGGTCCTTAAACAAGCCCTCATAATTAATCTCCAACTGATTGACAAATTCACTTGTGTAATGGATTGCTGTGAACTGTATTCCAATGACTGACTTATGATCAATAATATGGTAGTAAACAATACATTGTATTCTAAAGCCGCTTTTTGAATGGTCTTATCAATGATTAACTCTTCTGCTACAAGAATGTAATGCATTTTAATTATCTGAATATATATATATATATATATATATATATATATATATATATATATATATATATATATATATATATATATATATATAATTTCTCAGCAAATATTTGTATGTGCGATTAATCACGATTAATTAATCGGGACACCATGTAATTAATTCGATTAAAAATTTTAATCGATTGACAGCCCTAATTATTATGCACCCAGAAGGCTTTATTCCCACCATAATATCTGGGTTCCTCCTATTTTGTTCTCTGTATTCTTTTATTTCTTCCGATACATTATTGTTACTATGTATTTTGGTAAAAACATTTTAGCTGCTACTAGCTGTATCAGAAGGAATGCTAAGGCAAACAATTAGATTACAATAGAATCTGCATTTGCTCACTGTTCTTTCTATGCTTGATATTTTATGTTTATGGGAAATGCAAATAAGTAGTAAACTGTAAAGTCACAATGGAATGTGCACCTTCTGTTGGACTAAGGTTTGGTAAGTGTTTGTTATCAAACTTTTAAACATTTCCACTAAATTATGTGTTGAGTGGATTACTGAAAGTGAACAAAGTAGAGATTGGTAACTGGCACTGTTTAGTTCATGGATGTTTTCTCCGTGACACACACTTACATTTATTAATTTGTTAGAACTTGTGTAATATTTGAACTGTAAAGTTGTTTAAATGGTCGTTTTAGGGTTTACGGTTGTAAAATTGTACATAACTTTACACAGCAAATGTTAGTAAGATTGTATCACACTAAAATCATGTTAACAAGCAGATTTCCTTTGTCTTGTGGCTGTACTTTTGAAATGGTTAGTATTTAAATGTTTATGGATTGGCCCCATTCAATTCCATTGTATGTACCTCGCTAGATTTAAACAATTCTTTTTTTTTTAATATGTGTTAAGTTATATCCAATATTACAACTTCGTTGTTATGACAACAAAACTATTTAATCCTTGTCTTTTATACCGATTATGTTAGTAAGTCATTTTAATCATCCTAAAATCATGCTAACGCAACATTTACATCTTGTGGCTGCACTAAAAATTGGCTCCATTCACCTCCATTGGAAGTACTAGAATCACGTTGAATCATAGTCAATAAACAGTGGAATCAGTTGTTGTGTGGTGATGTGGGAAATGGTTTGATTTGCTTCCAGAATGAGAGAGAGAGGATGAAAAAGCAACCTGGGCAGTGGAAAAGTGGGCTGATTTCGACGAGATGGTTTCATTCCCCGAGTGCTCATGTTAGCAGATGTCCTGATGTTTGCTCTTTAGCGGTCATGCTAGACTCCTCGGAGAGCTGGTAGATTTATTTAGCATTGTGCTAAATGGAATCCTGTATAGATTTTAAAAGCTTAATGCTGTCTGCCACATTGCAGTACAATGGCTCTGTGTAACACCATAAGCTAGTGATTATAACAAAACTACACAATATGATATAATGGCGAGTTTGTGATTTTCAAAGCTAAAAGATTTTATATGGCTCTTAAAAACTCCATTGGGGGTCTGTTGTGGGTGGGGCAGAGAAAACTGGTTGTAAATAAATGTATTTAAAGTATAGAATACATATTACAATGCCAGAAATAATTAGAAATGTCCTTTTTTGTTAATAAGAATTGTGATTGTTATTATGTAGGACCATGTCTTTATTTATATCTTTGTCTTTAGTTGTCAATATGTTTTAATGGTGTGGCTGATTGCATAAAATCATGTAGATATGGGTCAATAGCTTCAGTTAATGTTAACATCAACCATTAGAATAGGGGGGAAAATGTGATCTCAGTGATTTTCGACCATGGCATGATTGTTGGTGTCAGATGGGCTAGTTTGAGTATTTCTATAACTGCTGATCTCCTGGGATTGTTACGCACAACAGTCTCCAGAGTTTGCTCTGAATGGTGCCAGAAACAAAAATCATCCAGTGAGCAGCAGTTCTGTGGACGGAAATGCCTTGTTGATGAGAGAGGTCAACTGAGAATGGTCAGACTGGTTTGAGCTGACAGAAAGGCTACGGTAACTCCGGTGACCATTCTGTACAATTGTAATGAGCAGAATAGCATCTCAGAATCCACAATATGTCAAACCTTGAGGTGGATGGGCTTCAACAGCAGAAGACCACGAAAGGGACTTTATTAGGACCAGTGTTACTAATAGTGCTCATTGAATGTATGATACCATGAATTATTAGTCTTTACGAATAGATTGTTTAATGAATGCCTTTCATAAAGTATATTTATATTCAAGCAATATCACAGTTAGAAACACATTTTGGCATTTTCTGGTATTGCAATATTTGTTTCATTGGACTGACATGAAAGCAGGGAATTGTTGAAATGCATTAGTTGGCGCATTACACACATGCACACATCATCGTACACACTGTTAAAGGGTAGTGATCCGCACTGCTATGACCTTGTATGTGGCTCTTAAAGGTAATTTTACCATCATGCATATTAAATTAGTTTCGTACCATCTTGCTATTTGTTTAAAGTTTTTTCCTCTGCCGGAGAATTTCAAGTGAGATTTGTGTTTGCGGTGTGTATTTAACAATAGTTCGGAGACTAAATTGTCCCCAAAAGTGAGGTAAATCTGACAAAACCTCTCTTTGGGGACATGCGGGGACATCCGTGATTGGAAAATTGATTCACGAAAAAGAGAATACTTTATTCACTGTTTTTTACTTTTATTATAATTATTATTAAAAAAAGGCTAAATGTTTTCTTTTTGCAATAGTAGTCTATGGTATGTTCACATTTTGACCACATGTGTGTGTGTGTGTGTGTGTGTGTGTGTGTGAGAGAGAGAGTGAGAAATACAAATAAAAGACTGTTGATCATATTTATCTGGTAAGTCTGGTTATCTTTCTATAAGAAGCTACTAATGAATGATAAATACAGATTTTGAACAGATACAGATACAGAATACAGATTTGTGTGTGTGTGCAATTTGAGTGATGTAGCAGCATGTCTTTTACGTATACTTCATTATTCACCAAATACTTCTGTGCGTGTCTTGCTCTTCATTAAGGGATCTGTGGCTCTGCTCTAATCTCATGTATAATGTATGATGCTGTAGTGTTGGTCTCTTCAGAGCTCGAGTTTGTCTCACTGGGGCAGCCCTGGCCCTTTGATGTCTCCCAGTGATTAGATCTTCCTGTCAAACACATAGACGCACTCTCACTGAGGGTTGTACAAAGTCATTGTTAGACCCTAATTAAGGAACTACAGAGTAAGATCTGAGGGCAAGTTGTTGCACTGTGTGTTGAAATGTATGCTTGTGCTGTGTGTGTGCCTTTAGAGTGTGTATTAGCCTATAGGAGGTCCCTATTAGTCCCCATTAAGAAATTATTTTAGGGAGGGTTAGTTGAAAAATATGATCGTAAATGTGACTTTTTGGTTGTTTTCACTTGTGTTCATATTACAAGATACCTTGTAGCAGGGTTTGGAATACTGAGAGTATTTCCAGCTGATGTAATAGAATTTATACATATGTAGGCATTTTAAATATTGTTGGGGGACAAACAGCCTTAAGCCCGTTTTACACTAGATGCGTAGCAGTGCATAAGCAGTGCAGATGTGGTGTGTAGGCAGAGCGGAAGCAGCATGCGCTTGATTGTGCTTTCACATAAGATCTGTTCGCAACTGAACCTGCGGCTTCTGTATACCACAAATACAACAATGGGTATGTAGTTTGCCATTATTTTGATTTGAAATGCAAACATTCTTAAAGTTACTGAAAAGGTTGTGTTAATAATACAGCGGTAAATCTACAGGACTTTGTAAATAGTAAATAGCTTTTCTTCTTTGTAAACTTAACTGATGCAAAAAAATTTACTGAAAATAAAATGAATAAATGTGTAAATGCCAATATTGAATCACTTGTCACATTTCTTAAAAATATAATAAAAAAAATGTAAAATCGAAATGGTTTAATGTAGCAACAGCCAACAGAAAATTGTATGTGGTGCATAAACACACTTTCAGAAAATGGACATCAAGGTGGAGGGTGACAGGACATTGAATGAAGTTTAGAGCAACACAGTACAGTAATAAACTCTTTGATAGATGTATTCACGTTTAATCACAATAAAATAAACAACATAATATTCCATTCATTACTTCTATATAGGTCCGTGTAATGCTTTACAGTAAAATTTTCAGACTATACCAATCAAACTGCAAAAATAGAAAAAGAGTTTGAAACTTTCCATTTTTTCTGGTTACTTCAAGAATGGATAAATGTCCTTTTCTCTCCCTTTCTTCAATTTAACTTTTTCTAAATTGCGACTTTAGAAATATTTGTTTTGGATAACTGACACTCGTGCAAACTTTGCAACACAGAGGGGTTGGCCAGTGGGCAATAGCAAGAGAGTGGACAAACCATTGGAGCGACAGACTTGGCGCCAAGCCATCTCTACATTTTAAGTGGGTTGCGCAAGCATAAAGGGTTCGTCTTTGCATTGTTCGCTCCGCGCAGTGGTTAATAGGGGTTTGATCTCTCGCTGGCTGGCAGAAGCTGGCACTGACGGATCACATGATGCATCAGTCCTTCTGGCACTTGTATCACTTTTTTCTCTAAGTTGATTTACAAAGCATACTTGCAATAAACAATGGTGACCTCTGAATTGCTTAACATTTCCTTTTAAATTTAATCTTTTCTTATGCATTAAGGCCTTTATACAGAGTTTACTTGCAATTTACCAGGTACATCTATCCTTGTACGATATTCATTTGTAGGAATTACATTATTTTATTCTTAAGATCTATACATTAATGCCTTTTTACGAAATTTACTTGCCATTATAGCTGTCAAATTACTGAATTGGCAGAAAACTGCCATGTACCCATTGTTTAGTCCAGCCAGCCGCTGTTGTGTTAAAGAGCACAGAATTTTACTAAAAATGTGGCTACATAAATGTATTTGTATGGATCTATTCTAATATATTAATGGCTTTATAGGGAATTTACTTGCGAATCGTTTTCTTCACTTAGCCAGCCACCATGCAGCAGTTTTCTTCCAGTGAATATCATACAAGGAGAAATTGACCTGGTATATTGCAAATATATGCTCCGAAAAAAGGCCTTAATACATTAAAATATAATTATTACTATCAATTTAAACATGGAACTGTGAAAAGGTAGTATCACAAACATTTTAAATTAAAACTTACCATCCACACCAACTGCCGAGAGGAAACTGCCTTCCATGCCATTTGCACTCAAATCTTTGTACAAGAAATCCTGTGGGTCATAAAGAACTTTGTGTTCCCTATCTGTTACTCACACAACGTTGTGTCGATATAGTCACACTTGTGGTCACCCATTGGAGCCCCAAACACCTCTGATCTTTGAAAAAAGACCAGTGGGAATTGGCAAGTGGAATGTGCATGCCACTCCCCTGGACAAACGGGTATAAAAGGAGCTGGCTCGCAACCACTCATTCAGATTTTTTCTTTGGAGCCGAGCAGTTGTGTTTCAGTGAGCTGAATTCCTCTGCCAGTCCATACACCTCTGCATGCTGTTGGATTTATGGCGCATTACAGAGGCTTCTCCCCCTCGTGAGAGGCTTCTCCTCCTCGTGGTGGAGTGCAGAGAACACCCCTGGGAGCTTCGACAGCCTAAAAGAATATATATTCTTGCAAATAAATGAGTATATTTCCTCTAAAAGAGTGGCACTGATGGAGAGCGTCTTTTTAAAGATAATTTTCTGTCTGTGTGTATTTCCTGGTTACGGTCATTACCTCTCAGCTTCTGACGGTCATGATCGGTGTCTCATGTGCTTGGCCGCTGCCCATGCAGAGACAGCGTTCGTGGATGGGTCATGTTCTCACTGCGAGAACATGACCATGGCAACGTTGCAGTCGCGGCTTTCCTTCATTAGAGGGAAAGCCACCCCAGCGGCTCCCCGCCTCGGTCCTTCTACCTGCGGGTTTGAGGCTATGTCGGTTAGCACTGGGGGTGATTTAGGGACCACAATGGGAGCCGCTCCACAAAGAAAGCACCTCATTCCCTCATGGGATCTCTCCTTGGTCCTGCTGGACCTGCGGTGAGCCCCATTTGAGCTTTGTCTCTGAACATTTAAATATTCTTAGAGGATTCATGACTGCCACCACATTTAGACAACATTATGCCAAGACAATGAAGATGCTAAATTGTGAACAGATTTTTGATATATCGAACGATGTTGCCATGACGAAGCATTAAATTAATGGCAAAAAATGGGAAACAGGAAGTGTCTCATTTTCTCTGTGCAGTGTGTGATTTAGATAAAAATTGAGATGTATGCTTAGTCTTGGGGGCTAATCACGTGGATGTGAATATTTGGTTTGGTCATGAGTGTATCTACCTTTAATTATGTGAGGGTGAATTGCTTTGACCTGCTGTACATGCACTGTTTTGCATGCACTACACATCTCTTGCATTCACTCAAACACACATGCCCACAGACACGTTTCGTTACTAAAGGTGAAGATATGCTGGTACATATTTATTCATAGCATTGCTGGATGTTATCACTATGATGATAAGCATTTGAAAACACATGACACGGCTTTCCAGCGAGATGTTTTCTCATGGCTTTTGGCCCTCATTCCAATACAAAGTGACAAGCTATGCCAGCTCCTACTCTGCCAGTGTGTGTGTGTGTGTGTGTGTGTGTCTCAGTGTTTCCCTGACAGGCATCACAGTTTGCCCTCAAGCTGTAGTGGCATCAGACTTTAGTAGCACCCCTGCTGTCTACAGTCATCACAGACATTCACGTTTACTTGGCTCTGTATAAGCTAATCACTTTAGAGTAACCCAAACTATAACCCTAAAAAGACGTTTTGCTCTTTTCGAATAATATTTAGTTAGGTCTCAAGCACTGAAAGTGCGGAGGCCCTATTGTTCTCCTAAGGATTATTTGGGCCCAAGCACTGAAAGTGCGGTCATAGAACCCCCAACTGGCAGAAGGAAGTATGGCACTTTTAACAGACTTCGAATTAGCCCTCTTGTGTTTACATGAATTGCTTCAAAATTCTTTAGAATAATGTCAAGACACTGCTGATGTAAAATTGTAAAGGAATATTTGATATCTTAAATAATTTTGCCATTGCAACACTTTAATTGTTATTATTCCTTTCATCCAATATTTGGGTGTTTTGATGCAATTGGCATGTTTAAAATGTTATGAAATTCTGCATACACATCACAGTCGTTGGCCATTAGGGCTGGGGGTGATTCTGTAGTGCCCACTTTAAAATGGGCATGTAAGAAGGCCTCTGTAGCACCCACATTTTCATATACAGTCGCCAAAATTGGTACATATATAGTTCTCTTCAAGCCGGACAACTTTCAGAATTATAGTTATTAGCTCTGTTTATTTTTTTAATAATGCAGTCTCTGAACTTTTAAATACTCCTTCTAGGGGATTCATGATTCATGAATAATACATTTATGGTGAAAATGGGAAACAGGAAGTGTCTCATATCTACTGCATGCAATGTGTGATTTAAATCAAAATTGATATGTTTGTTTAGACTTGGGGGCTAATGACAAATTTTCCTATTTTGGGTCATGGTCATAGTGCCACTACCTGGCAGTAAGAAGTGTGGATTGTACAACAGACTTTAAAATAGTCTATTTTTATTTAGTTAAATTGCTTCAAAAGTTTTTTTGAATAATATCAAATATCAAATGCATATCAAATGCACCTTGCATAGTTTTCTGAAATCCACTGAGTGGAAATGGACCAGTTGTGCTTGAGCCCATCATCGCTGCTTGCAGCTATATTTATGAATTGTTTCTCTAAATGGTAATGTCCCCAAATGTTCCAAAATGGAGGGTTTATCAGATTAGAATTTAGATTTAGTTGTTCACAAACTGTAGCTAAGTTTGTATGTACACACACATTCCAGATTCCATTTGACACATTACATTGATTTCTATTTTTTGGAAATTTTATACTGAGCTTATCATATTTTTATACCCTAATTCTAACCCTAACCCTCACACAAGCATTTTTGTGTTTGTAGAATTTAATTAAGGACATTTATTATTCTGTTTCCTTCATGGGGACCGTTGCTAGGCCATACAATGGAAAATTGTCACACATCCTTGTTCATGAAGCGGAAGTAGTTATATTTGAGTAAACGCAACTATGACCACTGCCAAGGTGTATGTGTTTTCACAGTCCTTAAAAGTTTTGCCTGAATTTATGTTTGGTGACATGAACCACATTGTACATCAGCGGTTAAATCTAAACTCAACAAAGGTTACAAGTTGTTTTTCGAGGGTTATCTGCACAAATACGAAGGTATGTCTGTAAAAAGTATTTATTATTGAGAGGTTGTGCATTAAATCACAAGGCACATTATTATGTATTAAAGGAACAATCTACAAATCTGTCGATAAATTGAAAAATGAAAAAACAGGGTACAGTTAATAAATCTGTGAGTTGTACTTGGTGAAACTAATACCTGATGGGGGGTGATGCAGGATGTGAAGGAGTGGAGAGGTCCATGTCTTGCTACTTCCGACTTCTAACCCTGTCAAACTCACACTCTTGTGCCGATTGTGATGTGTAATCATTCCAATGAAACCGTGACGGTACAGCTAAGATTTCAAAGCATTTCACAGTTCCACCTGTGAACGACTGCTGTAAGTCCTCATCTTGAAAATACTGTCCACAGACGAAAGTGCTTCCTCATTTAATAACAAAGTTATCTTCTTTGTATTTAGTTGCCTGAACCTACCGATCTCGTACAAAGTTTAGCATCTATTGGAAATTCAAGGAAACCCAAATCCAGATATTTTCTTTTAGAATTTGTGCAATTAGGAACATTGTAGATCATCACCATAGTTTACTTAACAAGGGAACCAGCAGCCATATCACTCTGCGGCTCTTGCCTGGTTGCCCACTAAAGCTAAGCAGGGTTAAGCCTGGTTAGTACCTGGATGGGAGACCTCCTGGGGAAAAGGTTGCTGCTGGAAGTGGTATTAGGGAGGCCAGCAGGGGGTGTTCACCCTATGGTCTGTGTGGGTCTTAATGGCCCAGTATAGTGGCGGTGACATTATATTGTAAAAAAGCACCGTCTTTTGGATGAGACGTTAAACCGAGGTCTTGACTCTCTGTGGTCATTAAAAATCCCAGGACACTTCTCTTAAAGAGTTGGGGTGTAACCCGGTGTCCTGGCCAAATTCCCCCCATTGGCCCCTATCTATTATGGCATCCTAATAATCTCCATCCCTGAATTGGCTACATCACTCTACTGTCTCCTCTCCACCAATAGCTGGTGTGTGGTGGCCGTTCCGGCGCACCATGGCTGCCGTCGCATCATCCAGGTGGATGTTGCACACTGGTGGTGGTTGAGGAGATTCCCCCTATACTATGTAAAGTGCTTTGAGTGCCTAGAAAAGCACTATATAAATGTAAGGAATTATTATTATTATTATTAACTATGATGACTTCTGCTTTGCAAATGTGAAGGGTCCATGTAGCTGATTTAATCTTTTTCCATACCTTTGGGGACATTTGCTATTTGGTTAAAAGGCTCAAGGATGCTGTACGGTAATTAAACTTTAAACAGAGAAATATATAACAAATATACATTACAAAGAGCAGCAAAGCATGTTTCAATAATCTTGTAACACCGTCAAGACTGCAGGTGAGACACGGGCGAGCAGGACGAGAGTAAACAGTCCCAGAGAGGCCGATAGCGAACATATTAAAAAACACATTGCGGTCCGGAGCAGTGCAGTCGATAATACAGTAACAGAGTAGGGGATTCCTCGAGGCAGGAGGAAACAGAAACATCCTCAGTATTTCAACACCATAGCACTGGAACAATGAAGACAAAATGGGAGAGAGTTTACAGCAAAGACGTAGTTATATCCCAAAAGAATGTAAGACACGAATGGTTGATATTTATATTCCTCAAATGCACTGCAACAGCCTATTTACACTACCAATTCTTGTGCATGCTTTTTAATATCAAATTTGCTTGACAGGAAATGGAATATATAATAAGTCACAGATGGTGTAATAATCAGAGTTGAACCTAAGAATTACATTGCACTTCATCCAGCCCATTAGCTCGTTGCACACACAATTTTGCCAACCTACTTGCGCCTAGACTTAGAACATGCTCGCATTAAAATATTAAAACTTCATTCCCATGACCACTGACTTTGCACATATGACTTTTAAAGTGCTTTTTGCCAACTTTATTCACAGCATGGTGAAGAAGGCAGAACAGGATTACATGAGCTCCATGGTTCATTGTGTGGAAGATGTGTGCTTGCTAACTGCTAGATAACTGCTGATCCAAAATGAATTAAAACAAAGCTTTTCATAGAACCTTATTCCTCAACCATATTAATTATAATTCTTGCCGAGCATTTCAGTATTCTCAAAGGCATGTTATTACCATGGGAACTGTCCAGGCATTTGAGGGGATGTTTCTTATAATTTGGCTCTTCCAATCATATGATTTTCACACTTGCTCTGCATCTTTTAGGTGGCTTAATAACACAGAGTGTTCTTCTGGCTTACATCATCTGTACAAATATCTACAGCAACAAACATCAACTCTCTTTTGGCACAAGTCATCATAATTCTTTCCAAAAGCTACACTTGACAATGATGTGCTCGCACAGTAAATGCCGAAACATACTTCCCGAATGGCTACCCGAGTCCTCCATGACAGTTGAAAAGACAGAAAATCCACTCTAGCACTCTTTTCCGCAACGCCGAGAATGCAGCGCATACTTGCATTGTGTTATGAATTGAGCGACACATTTCACAACGCAACAACGCGTGAAATCGAGCATGAGTAGTAAGGTGTGTCTACATTCATGTTGTTGCATAGAGTTGGGCCTTAATGCACAAGTCGTCTTGGAATTATAGAAATTCTGTATGTGTTTTTATAGCATCTACAAATGTTAGCATGCCCTCTTACAATTTCCCCAAAGGTAAATGAGGGGAGGGAACAACACATGAAAGAGGACATGAGAAAAGAGGAATGGGCAGTCAGGATGAGGATGGAGGAGAAAGAGAGAGGAGAAAGCATTTCACTCCATCAGTGCTGCTGTAATGGGAATGATAAAAAGGGTCAAAGGGAGAGAGAGAGAAACGCTTACCACTTGATTGGTGCAGAGAGAGCAGATAAGGCAAGAAAATGGGGACGTGAAGAGGACACGGATAGCGTAATTCAGTGCCATAGAAGGGGCATAGGTTTAGTGATAAAATATTGCCCATTTTAAGATTATCGGCATTGGCCGGAAATGTGTCACTTGGCCGATTTAACTAGAGTTTTACCTATACCCTTGTCAGTTCCAAAATATACCAGTTGGCCAGGCTGAATAATTAGCAAATGTTTGGCCATTTTAAGATTGATGTGTCGCATGGCCAAAGTCTACCACTTGAATCATAAAATTGCATTTGTAGAATATAAAATTCGATCTGCCAGGCAGATTAATTTACTGATTTTTGGACATTTTGATATTATCGGTCAATAATGCATCTGCTTGTCTGATATAACTGAAATTTTACCTCCCCTTTGTCAGTTGCCAGATCTACCAGTTGAGTCATACATTTCAGCTGGTATGATGCTGAATGTGGTTCAGGGGTGTCCAGAGAGAAAATGTTGAAAACGTTTTTTAAAAAATTAAAAAAAAAAACCATTTGTATATTTTTATTAAAGTGAGAGACTAGTCTACCAACTAGTAATTTTAGTCTACCAACTAGTAATTTTAGTCTTTCCTTATCCACTCCAGACATCTAATTAATTTTCACAAAATTAGAACAGAAATCGATTTGTTTATTCGATTTGTTTATTATTAAAGGCTCATAACATGCTGATTAATAAAGATACATTTTGATGGGGAAAACGTTATGCTCTGAAAGGTGCTTTGAATCCACGTTAACTCATGCGGTGCTTCATTTCTACACAAATGCAGGGAAAAGAGGCAACGCGTGCGGAGCGGGACAGGGTAGAAATGATGCATGTTTGGTGCTAGAGAACAATATTCAAGATTAAAGTGCAGAAAGATCAGAGCTGTTGTCCACATCACTATTGTTCTAACGGAAAGACACGCAGGCTTGAGTGAGGTTTAAGATACAATTTATCTGATGAATGTAAAACAGAAAAGTAATGTCTCTCTTTGGCGTAGGCCCCGTCTGTGGTCCGAGGGAATTGTACTCGGAACCATCATATCCTGCCGGAGATAGGAGGTAGGGGCGAGGAGCCTACCCCTGTGTGGGACGGGCTCAACTGGTGGTGGTGGGGCTGTGGAGGTTGCCGGTTAGCACACTGAAACAGCAATGTGATAGATTGTGAGCAGACTTATAAAGCAATGGCTTATATGCGATTGGCTAGGAGTTACCCAGCTAATGATATGATGATGTACAGCTGCTAGTCTTCTCGCTAGAACTACGCTGCGCTTCCATTTCTGTCACGCTCTTCACTAGAGACGATGAGAGAGCGCAACCATTGTCATGAAGCCTTGCGGTGCGGATGGAATTAATCCGGTGTCCGACGTAGCCTAATCGTTAGCAAGGCAGCTAGCATTAGCAAGTTCATCCAGTCTGACCCTCCGTTACCACTGCCACGTTGTGAGCGAAGCTGACAGCGTTTTCAATTCATTCCTATGAAAGCCGAGCGTCATGCTCGCAAGGTGGATTGTAGGATGCTTGAAAACAAAAAAAAGAATAGAAAGAAAGCATTTAAGCTCACGCAAAGTGAAGAAAAAGAAACCACTAATAAAGTAGACTGACACAGTTAACGTACATGACGACTATAAACACTTGCCATATAATAGTTATCATGTTTATATTGTATCTCATGTCATGTTTTTGTTGAGAAAAACAAGCACATCCATATGCTCAGTAAACAATACTCATTTATACACACCAGTTTAAATGATGGAATGTCCCTCACCTCAGCTAGCATAGTCTTTCCCAGATGCCAGGTTTGTTGTTTACAGAAGCGTTGTGGGGATTAAGTTGCTACGGGGATGCTGCTTTCTGACGAGCTGCACACATACGAGAGTAAAATGTACACCGCTTATCCGGTACATTTAAACAGGAACCCAGCTTTCTCACAGTAAGCCACATTCTCACAATAACCCGCTTTTTTGGTGTCCATCTGAACATACTGACCAAATGTTTGCTCAACAAATGCATTCTGTTATAACTGCCAGTTTTAGTTTGTGTGTTCAGGATTCAACATGCATCTCACTGTATATATCGCCAGCAAAGCAAAACTTTTTTTAATAGTATTTTTACTATTCGAATAAATATTGCAAAAGGAATATTCGACTACTCGTGCCCAAATTCCTCATGAAAGATGTTAACATACAAAGTCTTTGTCTGTTTGTCCAATTTTCAAACACTTTTTTACTTCAAATCAAAGATTTTGTGATTCACCTTACAAGGTCAATCTCAGCTGCATTTCTCAAAAGCATCGCAAGATTAAGTTGATCATAGAGACCACTTGCACCAATGTTTCTATGATATACTTAGTCTTACAATGCTTTTGGGTAAACGCACTGTAAGCCTAGTTGAGCCTCATATCTGGTTGGTTTGGTTCATGGATTTGAATGCTATTATGAAAACATTTATGAAATGCCAATGAAAAAAATGAATGGTGCTGAGTTCTGAATGGCATACTACCCATAGTACTCTTACAACATCTGCTATATCTGTCATTTGCTATATCTGTATGCCATTTCTAATTCAGCCTGGGAAAACACTTCTGAAACTAAGATGGCTGAAAAAGTGGGCACGGTAGAGTAGCAATCTAGACAGCAATTTACACCTGCATAGTGACACTGAGAAACTTTAATAGCTATTGAGTTGAAAATACACAGTGAATACTTGAAATACAAGCCTAATTTCTGGGACCCCATTTCATGTTAATTACCTTTCAACCAGCTTATTCTTTTTCTATGGGTCAATTCCATGACTCGCATAACCAACACAAGTGCACAACCCACCTCTAATGCATTTTATATAGCATTATGCTTACATAGCTATGCAATCCTGGTTTGCATGGAATATGAGCTTCCCCATACACTACCCTGAATTTTCTCCATTAGTAATGTTTCATTTGATCCCCGTGTCCTCTTGTAATGGCAAGATCAATCATATTGAGAGCAATGAGGTGGGAAAATGGAGTTCGGCGTTCAAGAGCCCAGAGGTTATGTCCCTGGTTTTTACACAAATTCATTTCATTTTTTTCAGTGTCAGGGCGCTTTTGATGGGATGGAGTGCGGTAAACCATCATGCTTCTCTGTCTCAGTGCATCCAAGTGCTCTGCTGGGAAGATAATAACCTTTGTCACTTATGTGTCATTTCAGAAATGTCTTTTCCATCATTTCTACTTTACTTTATTCAGCTGATATTTATACTGTTATTAAGCATTGCTTCTAATTCCTTTCTCAGCCATTAGACTCAAGACCGAGCTAGATGTCACATAAATAATTATGCAAATGCATTCACACACATATGCATGGTATTACGGCTAATCTGTTCAATTGGCGACCAACATAGTGTGGATGCAGCATCACGTTTTGGTTACCCATGCCATTGTAGAAAACTATAATTAAAGGAATATTCTAGGTTCAATACAAGTTAGGCTTAATCAACAGCATTTGTGGCATAATGTTGAAATAAATAAATTTAGACTCTTGCCTCATTTAAAAAAAGAAGCAAAAACCGAGTTTACAGTAAGGCACTTACAGTAGAAGTGAATGGGGCCAATTTTTAGAGTGTTTAAAGGCAGAAATGTAAACCTTTTGGGCTGCACATGCCACTTAAACAAACAGAGCGACTTTTTAGAATCACATAGACAGTGTTTACAGTTTTTGAGAAAATCAACCTAAGCGTAGCCATGCTGAGTCTTTTGATTTCTTACATTCATTTTTCTGCAAGTAGTTTGTCTCCTCCTCTTAATACTGTCTGTGACTGTTTTCAACAGCTGCCCTTAGGGCCCTTTGTCTCCACACTAATGCCAGAAATTACAAGGCTCAATTCAGCTCATATCTCTTCTGGAATTCATTATTTATAGTCCAGAATGGCTTATTATTCCCACAAATTGTTATCAAGGATCCCAGGAATTCAACTGTTTATAATGGCTGTGCAGCGCACGCTAACCCCTGCCAGCTATAATCATGTTTGTGCTGAACTCAGGAAGGAGAATTACCATGTTAAGTGGTATACATTTCGACAAATTTAGCGCAGTTGATTAAATTAATCATTTTCTTTAAATAAAGAAATAAAAAATAAAGCACTGAAGCTTCCTCCATCACACTCTTTGGGCTATTTGTCATAATAAATAAAGGTTTCTGGCAGTTTTATTAATCTTTAATTAATTAAAATACCACTTGGGGGAATCTTGGCTCTTGTGTCCAACGAGGGCAGTAAGAGTCAGCAAAAGCTTGAGGAGGAAGGTGTCTGCTGTCAAACTCTGTGTTTGTCTTTTGTGCTTTCTCAATAACTGCTTTATGCAGATGTTCGTTGGTAGTTTCACTGCAATTATAAAATGACAAAATTAGTGTTCTTGAAGTTGGTAGGCTATATACACTCACTGAGCACTTTATGATGAACAACATGGTCCTAATACAGTGCCTGACGTGGTCTTCTACTGTTGTAGCCCATCCGCCTCAAGGTTCGCCAGGTTGTACATTCTGAGATGCTATTGTACAATTGTACAGAGCAGTTATCTGAGTTACAGTAGCCTTTCTGTCAGCTTGAACCAGTCTGGCCATTCTCCGTTGACCTCGCTCATCAAGGCATTTCCGTCCACAGAACTGCCGCTCATGGGATGTTTTTTGTTTTTGGCACCTGAGGGGGGCGGGGCCGGGTCGGAATATCGCGCGCCCGGTCCCCAATCGGCCTGATGAGGCGCTCGAGGGATAAAGGTGGCCGGTGACGATGGTTCGAGAGAGAGAGAAACGGGCATGTCCGTCATGTGTGTTTATGTTTGTGTGTTTTTGGTTTAAGCTTTCATTAAATATTATTTATGTGGGACGCAAGATACACCCCGCCCCAGGGATAGGGGGGGGTGTACGTCATGCCGGTGGCACCCCGGCCTGAGATAACGCCGGGAGGAGTGTGGCGCGGAGGGGGGCAGGGCCGGGTCGGAATATCGCGCGCCCGGTCCCCAATCGGCCTGATGAGGCGCGCGAGGGATAAAGGCGGCCGGTGACGATGGTTCGAGAGAGAGAGAGAATTACGGGCATGTCCGTCATGTGTGTTTATGTTTGTGTGCTTTTGGTTTAAGTTTTCATGAAATATTATTTATGTTGACAAGCCGGTTCTCGCCTCCTCCTTGCCCATCCTTTAACTCTGTTACAGCACCATTCTAAGTAAACTCTAGAGACTGTTGTGCGTGAAAATCCCCGGAGATTAGCGGTTACAGAAATACTCAAACCAGCCTGTCTGGCACCAACAAACATGCCACAGTTAAAATCACTGAGATCACATTTTTTCCCCCGTACTAATGGTTGATGTGAACATTAACCGAAGCTCCTGAGCCGTATCTGCATGATTTTATGCACTGCACTGCTGCCACATGATTGGCTGATTGAATAATCACATGAATACGTAGGTGTACAGTTATACCTCATAAAGTGCTAAGTTAGTGTACATACAGCACAGTGCAAAGTCTTAGGCACATTAGATGTTTCACAAAAAACATTTGTCTTAAGACAATTTCAATAGGAAATAAACATTTAAAATTTCCAGCATTCCTTTTGAAAATAGAATAGAATAAAGAGAACAAGACGTTCTTCAACAGATGGTATGGCCCCCACAGAGCCCAGATCTCAACATCATTGAATCAGTCTGGCATTATATGAAGAGACAGAAGCAATTGAAATACATAACCCTAAATACATAAAACAAGTTCTCCAATATGCTTGGAACAGCCCACCTGCCAACAACCTTGAACAACTGTGCACAAGTTTACCTAGGAGAATTTGTGCTGTTTTAAATGCAAAGGGTGGTATATACATATACTTTTTTAAACATACATTTATAAATGGTAGAAGATCCCCCATACCCCACTACTTTAGTTGTCTCTGGGCCCTCAATGTCCTTATATTTGCCAAGTTATTTAAATACTTTTTTGACTGATTATGAATTTTTTATTTAAGCCCCTTTTTCTCCCCAATTTGGAATGCCCAATTCTTACTACTTAGTAGGTCCTCGTGGTGGCTCGGTTACTCACTCTGGGTGGCGGAGGACAGGTCTCAGTTGCCTCCGCTTCTGAGACAGTGCATCTTATAACGTGGCTCACTGTGCATGACATCACGGAGACTCACAGCATGTGGAGGCTCATGCTACTCTTCATGATCCACGCACAACTTACCATGCGCCCCATTGAGAGCTAGAACCACTAATCGCGACCATGAGGAGGTTACCCCATGTGACTCTACCCTCCCTAGCAACCAGGCCAATTTGGTTGCTTAGGAGACATGTCTGGAGTCACTCAGCACGCCCTGGATTCGAACTCACGACTCCAGGGGTGGTAGTAAGTATCAATACTTGCTGAGCTACCCAGGCCCTGACTGATTATGATTTATGATTTTTTCTTATTTTACAAAGTACTATTGCTGCCAACAAGTTATTATTGTCTGGAGCTTTTGTGGGAAGGAAAGGTCAAGACTGGACTTCTTGGAACTTTAATTGAATAGACTTGCTTTAGACCCTCAACACTGAGAAGTTTTAAAAAATATCAGATATTTTGACATTTTTATAAAAAGGCAAATTTTGTTCAGGTCATGTTGAGTATTCATGAGAAAACTTGATATTCTTGACTCAAAAATGTATTTAAAGGTATTTTAACACCTTTTACTTGATGACTACACCACATAATATTTAAAAAAATAAATACAAATTATATATATATATATACTTTTTTATCACCTCAGACAACTTTATTTGTCAATGACACTTTTATCAATATATTAAGGATTTTTACAAGAAATACTTTCTTTGTTATGGTTGTGTGTCTGTCAGAGTAGTAAAACCTGAAATCTTTGACAATGTGGGGCCAGCCAACGGTCCCCACGAGGAAAACAGCATATTAAAAATAATAAATAAAGTCTTCGTGAAAATGGTAAAGTTTAGAAAGGTTTGTATGGGGGTTATGTTTTGTGGTAGAATTAGGGGATAGCCAAAAGAAGTAAAAGAAAAGTATTCACTGTGTGTGTGTGTGTGTGTGTGTGTGTGTGTGTGTGTGTGTGTGTGTGTGTGTGTAAAGGGTAACCATAGTCAATAAGGCTGTACTTATAGAGAATACACCTCAACCTTTAGAAGACTAAGCTGTTTTCTTCCTTACACTGCTCTCTCTTCTTCCCAAGTGTCTCTCTTCTGCAATATCTCTTGTGATATTATGTTCTCTCGTAGTCCTTTAAAAGTCAAACATAACCTCATAAACAATAAACTTTAGTTTTTTGTATTTAGCCTAACTTCAATATACTGAAATATTTTGTATAAGGTGTCACTGTACACTTGCTTACACTGGGGATACCCTTGCTTTAATTTGTTGTTTATAAGTTGATAGATTTCAGTCTAGTCTAGTGGGTAAAGGATATGATATTAGCTCTTTTCTGAAACCTAGTCTGATGCATACATAGACTGCAATTTTGAGGCTTTATAAGCACAGTCCCAAAGGCTGTTCTAAAATGTAAGCAGCAACATTATTCTTCCATATTGGATGCCTCATTCTTGCCAAATTCTGGGCAATCCCAGAACCACCATTTATTAAAATTCTGGCCTCTCATCCACACTGGAAAAGCATTTTCCTCCACAGAAAATGGAGGCCTTTGGAAATGCTCTCCATTGCTAGGAAACTGAAAAATTTTGAATTTTCAAATGAAACTGATTAGTGCGTGTGGCCTCAGTTTCTTGAGCGATTTCGGTTAGAATGCTGCTTTGGGGACCGTTCACGCTGAAAGCTTCTGTCTGCACCGTTTTTGTTACCATGTGCTCGACAAACATCTTTGACTGTTGAGCCTCATCTCACACTTTTTCAGCGACTCATGCAGGAGCATCTCATTTTTAGAATGCCAAGTGTCAAATTAAAAGAAAATAGAACTTTTAAAAGCTATCTCGAGACAATTACACCTTGCAATCTGTTCTATTTGTTGCACTTCAAGAACACGTTCGAGCAAAAGGCCCCTTAGAAGGCAGCTCAATAGCTTATTTAACAGAGCTAATTTATGTAGAAGACTAGACCAGATATGCATCTACACTATAATAAGATTGTGAAAATCATAAACAATCACAGACAACATTAAATCAAATATAGGATAATTATAGATTAATACCAGATTAGTGAGCTTAATCACATTAGTACCATGTAAAGTCATTTAAATGAGAAATAATCATGCATGTCTTTGATTACAGCTGCAGTTAAGTTGAATAAGGCACAAGATTCTGTAGTCTGAGCTTCACGCTTTTAAAATTCATCGCATGATGTGAGGTATTTACACTGCAAAGTCTTCCACCCAAATGCCTCTCAGGCTTGACAGCTGTGCCGTGTGCACACCTTTTGAGGAGGCTGCTTATGTAACGTGTCAAAACTATAAACCCTGCCTGCGCAAAACTCCCATCAACCCGTTCACCAAAAGAACAGTTTGTTTGGGCTGATGATCTTGATCGCCCCCATATCAATTTGTTGCAACTGGAGCACAAAAAAAACCACTTTCCTTTGTTGGAATTTCTTTGTTCATCAGAGAAAAAGGCAATCAATCTTTGCTGTACCGAATGCCATTGTTTTAAAGAGATAGTTGACCCAAAAATGAAAATTCTCTCATCATTTACTCGCCCTCATGACATTCCAGAAGTGTATGACTTTTTCTTCTGCAGAACACAAACAAAAGATTTTTTTTTGAAGAACATCTCTTCTGTTTCACTTGCATTGAAAGGAGCAACAGAGCGTTGCTCCTTTCAATGCAAGTGAAAAACTTTAAGGTCATAAAAAAGTGATCCATATTACCCCAGTGGTTAAATCTGTCTTCAAAAGCAATATGATTGGTTTGAGTGAGAAACAGATCAATATTTAAAGGTGCAGTATGTAACTATTTTCATGTAATATTCGCCTATTTTTTTGGCCAATGTGTGAATGGCTTGTAACGCAACTTAAAAAACGAGACCTTCCCGGACTTCCTAGGTTGCCTATTAAAGCCAGTGTACTCTTTTTCATGTGAAGGGAGCGGGTCGCTTATGCCGGGAAAATCCAAAGGATGTAACGTTTATGCCTGCTCCCGAGAGCCTTGCCTCATACAGTAATAGCTTCGCTATTCAACAGCGACAACAAATCGCAACACTATGTAACATTATCTTAGAGATGACATCCGGCTCCAAGCACAACACAACTCCAACACAAACTCTGAGTAAGCAAAAAAATAAAAAATAACCTTTATCTACTGAATCCATCTGGCTAAGTGAGAACGTGATCGTGGTTGAGTGAAAACTAGAGAGAACATCGGCAGGGCATTTGATTCCTGGAGGGACCTTTGTTCGGTTTGGGGGATCAAAACCGGCCCTGAATTGGCGCTCTTCTTATTGGACAGCAACACTTACATAACTGCAAAGCATGTGAAATATAGTGCCAAAATGATTGATCTGTGTCATTTTAGCTAACTTGATCTTGCCTGCACAGTAACTGTCATAATCAATGTTAAACTGTAATTATTCAGCAAGGTAAACTACAATAACACATGAAATTAATGCTAGACAATGTTCAAGATAATGCATAAAGACCTATTCATTAGTGTAACGTAACTTGGTTATACAGAAAATATATACATTCTATTATTATAAGACAATAGCGCATAGATATATCAAAATGACAGTTGTGAATCACATCAATACTGAATTGTGTTAACATATTTATAATGTACAGTCTATTTTATAAACAGCTGCTGTAATCATCCACCAAATTAAGCTAACAGCTATTAATAAAGCTGGCTAGCTAACGCCGACATAGGCTATCGTATAAATGCGTTCAATGTATCATACAAAGAAAAGTAATTACTTCAAACTATAGTCTTGCATAGTCAGACCTATATCCACACTTTGTTTAAGCCCTGTTCCAGCACTGGAGAGTCAAATATATACCGTCTCAATGTTTGTAGCAAAACAATCATATCTGTGTAATTTTAATTATGCTACCTCATCTGTCAGCAAGATGAATCACGTTGTCTCTTTGTACATTAAGTCATTGTTTTATTTGCTTGCACAGTCATGTCCCTATGGAGTGTATGCACGAGCGCAAGCACGAGCAACAGGTAGCTGCAGTTCACTTAACGGCCACAGGTGTCATTAATAACAAGGGTTCCTGAATTTTACATACTGCAGCTTTAAGTCAATTTTAAATCATAAATTCATAAATCTATACTTTCACATTCACATTCTTTCACATTTTGAAAGTCAAAGTTGAGATTTATTGTAAAAAAAGGACTTAAATATTGAAATGTTTTCCACCCACACCTATCATATCACTTCTGGAGATATGGATTTAACCACTGTAGTGTTATGGATTACTTTATGTGGCCTTAAAGCGATTTTTGGGGTTAAACATTTTGAGAGGACCAACAGAGCTGAGATATTCTTCTAAAAATCTTAATTTGTGTTCAGAAGAACACAGAAAGTCATACATATCTAGGATGGCATGAGGGTGAGTAAATGATGAGAGAATTAAAACTATCCCTATACTATAGGGTGAACTATCCCTTTAAATATTAGCATTTAACAGAGACAGTACATAAGCAATGCTACCCCCTCTTGACTGCAAAAAGCGACAACAGCACTTGAATTTGTTTACTTTTTACACTTGATCCAGCCCACACTTGAGGTAACAATGTAGCTTAAACTTTGTGTTGCAATGTTTAATTTATGTTGCAATGCTTAATTTAATCAAGACAAACTTTGAATGTTGGCTTAACAAAGCTTTGCCTGTAATTTTAAAAAGAGAAGTTTGAAGGTTATTTTGGCCTGAATAGTTGCAGGGGAATTTCTAAGAAGTTGCTTTGGCATTCTCTGTGGTAGCTAAGCCATTGCTAATGGTTTTTTAAATAAAAAAATAAATAAAAATTTTTATTACTGGTTGCCATTACATTGCTCGGAGTTTGCTGAGGTGTTCTTAGAGTTTGTTAGGTAGCTGCTATGTGATTTCAGTGGTACTTGGGGCACTGCAAAAACGTTGCTAGGGCATTACTATGCAGTTGCTTAGGCATACAGGTTAGTAGCTCAACAGTTATTAAAAAATAAAAAATAAATCATGGCGTTGCTATGCGGTTGATGAGGTAGTTTGAATCATTGGTAGGTGGTTGCATGGGCATTCTAGTGGTTGCTATGGCATTGCTATGTGGTTGCTAAAGCATTCAGGGTGGTTGCTAAGGCATTGCTAGGCAGTTACTTGGGCTTTCAGGTTGGTATTTTCTTTTTTTTTTTTAACAGTTTCCATGGCCTTCTGGTTTGGTTACTATTATATTGCAAGATGGTTGCTAGGGTGATCTGTGTAGTTGCTAGAGTGATGCAAGGTGGTTGCCGGGGTGTTCCAAGGCAGTTGATAGGGCTTTTGTGGTAGATGCATGGATGTTGCTAATTAGTTGCTAAAGTGCAAAGTGGTTGCTAGGGAGTTCTCGGTGGTTATTATAGCATTGCTAGGTGATTGCTAGCTAGACAGTCAGACAGATAAATTGACATATAGTTGCGGTTTCGAAAAAAAAAAAAAGCTAATATATATATGCAATAGAATGGTTTGGCCAGTGTGTTTTTATTAGATTTGACAATAAGCTTCAAGTTCACAGGGCTTCTGTAATATATTTTTGCAGTTACATAGAAGTGCTCAGGTGTGCGGTTCCTGAGTTCCTATATAATATATCTGCTGCTTGTAGTCAGATGCTGACTGAGTGGTAGTTTTGAGCATGCACACAACAAACACACACAAACTTGGAAATAACTCACCTAAATATGCAAGCGTTTGTTTCTTATATACCAGCTATTCTGAATAGGGGCTCATTATTAATAACATGCCAATTAGAAAAACATGCACACTCACAGAGTTGACTAATGAGGGCAGTTTGGTGAGATGCACTGACCCCCCAAACACACACACCCCACAGACACATAATAATAATTACAACTAGTGAGATCACACAGCAAGCTTTACCTCAGAGGACCTGTTCTATAATCATCAGAGAATATACCAGTTGGTTCCAATCTCTATTCATCTGATTAAACTTATGGTCTTTGTCTATTTCTTTTTGGGTATTAATTAAAATGCCTATTTTAACTTTATGTACCTTCAGGGGGGAATTTAATAAGAATGAATTGTGAGCGTGATTAAGCGGTTTTACTGTGCTGTTCTTGTTGTCACTTACTGGATTGTTTGTCTCTATAGTTGTGTGTGGTTTAAAGCTGCGATCTATGTCAATACTGCACAAAATGGAGCACACTGACAGCTGCATTCACAACAACTACATCAAGTACCTCAAGTACCTCATCACACTGGCACTATCAATATTCGCAAATATTGTTCACACACTATTTATTGTCCGCATGTATTGCAATTTGTGGAAAGTGTTTTCTTTTATTTTATGATAAACCTGCATTAATGTTCTGCACTGTAGGTTCTGGAGACAATTTATTGAATTTATTCTCCTGCATAGGGCATAAATACAATAAAATACAATAAAACTGGCTTTGACTTTCAATATTAACAGGATGTGTGGTACAAATCTCCAAAACGAATTCCCTAAAAATCCTCTCACCTCATCTCACACTTTTTGAGCTCAATGCTTTTTGCACTTTTTACTCAATGGGTGGAGAACTGGAATTTGGAAGGACGGATGAACATAGTGCAGAGAGAGAGAGAGAGAGAGAGAGAGAGAGAGAGAGAGAGCGAGAGAGAGCGAGAGAGGGGAAGGGGATCAATAGCGACCGAAGGTAAAAAGGAGGTTAGAAAAGTGAGAAACAGTTCACAATATCAGCAACATCCTTACAAATTAGCACGCTATCCTGGCAAACATGAGCCAGAGATAGATAGATGGATGGAAGGACGGACAGATGGACGGATGGACGGACAGACACAAGTTCTTATAAACAGCAACTGCTGTCACCACCACAGTGATTGGATCTCCCTCTTTGTCTGAAACAGACTCGCTTTGTGTTTGCAAAATTCAGGAACTACAATATGTGCAAGAAAAAAATAAAATATGCTGCAAGTTCATCAACCTCTTGGGTCTTCCAATTTCTCCTCTCTGTCTGGCCACAACATTTCATCCACATCACACCTGATATCCTCCCTTGCAATGCAACGAGGGAAAAGTCTTTTGGCATGATGCAGCTACTCCCTACAACAGTCTGCTTTGATATCCTCACAACCAGCATCCATTACACCCAGTAAGGACAACTGCTCATGAGAACTGTGATCATAGACCTTCCATCTCCATGCAAAAAATAACTCAATGGGATTCAGTAATGGGGAGAATCCGAGAAACTCCATCAAAAAACTTGGGTGACTGTGACTGTATTTGAACTTACGTTGTCCCAAACTGTAACATACTTTAGCAAGTCATTTCTTACCAACCCCCTCTCATTCGAATGAGATCCCTGTAAAGAATTTCCAGGAAATTGAGGAGACGTTGTGTGTTATAGGACCCAGTGATGGGAATGTGGCTGAGTACACCATTCCCACATATGGCAGCACACATTGTAATGTTCCCTCCACGCTGGCCTGGCACATCAACAGTGGCTCAGTGACCAATAATATTATGGCCACTTCTCCTGACTTTGGTCAAGTTAAATTCTGCCTCATCAACATACACAAAAATGTGTGGGGATTCATCATCCTCCAGCTCTATCACTCTCTATAAATTATATTAAAGCAATTTAGGAAATTATTTACTGTAGATATTGTAAATCATATTGTTACACATATCCCACATTGTGTAACATATTCATTGTCAATACTGAAAGTCAAGGAGATTACAGCACTGTGTAGTGAACAATGATGTATACTTACCTGTACATACATTGCTCGAAATTGTGAGGAAATTGAATTGTTCCCCATCTAGCCTAAGTCTGTCCATCTGACAACTGTTACAACAATACCACATAACTATTATGTTACTAATATATGTGTGACAGGTTATTGTGATTGTTGGTTGTTCTATTTAGCATGGAGGGATTTACACAGTGAAAATGTGTATAATTGCATTTGCGATTATATCATTCAATAGCAAATTCATGCAAACTATTTTGATCTGCAAGACATGCCAAGTCAATTAATTTTGTGCCAAAGCAATTATAAATGACTATTGTCATGTGAAAAATGACCTAATGTTCCTATAGTTAGTCAAATAGTTTGGCAAAGTTTAATAGTCATTCGATGATTGTGCCAAAGCGATTGAGAAAAACTCTAAATTATTACATTTATTAGTAAAAATGATCATAGCAAGATTTTTCAATTTTTTTTTCTTTTTGAAGTAAATGAGAGTAAGTGGTGCTTGCCCATGCAAACTCACCGCCATGATTCTAGGGTGTTGTGGGTAGTTGCCAAGGCGTGGCACAGAGGTTGTTAAGGTGTTTTGAGTGGTTTGTAGCACACTACTTTGTGGTTACTAGGATGTTCTGAATGGTTGCTTAGTGGCCATAGTCATAAGAGCCCACTCCAAAGTCTCTATGATAATCTGGTATCTATGGCGTATGTAGTCTATTTTGACTTGGCCCAATAAACAACAACCCAGGAAACCTTAGCAACCTCCCGAACACCCTAGCAACGAAAAACCTAATTTCTAATAACCACTCAGAACACCCGAGCAACCACATTGGAACTCCTTGGTAACCTGGAAAATATCTAAAAATCAAGTTCAACACTTATTGTTACAACTTTACAATACAAGATATCTTATTTTTTATACGCTAACTTATTTTTTATTTTATTTTATTCCTCTTCTACTCTGCTTCCATTTACTCATATTTGTTGTATTTATTCTGCACATTGGCTCACTATTATATAGTTTTCTTTGTCAGGAATTTCGGATGTGTTCAGCCTATGTTCTCTTCCTCCAGTAACATCTTTTAAGGTCATAGTGCCATTCTGTATAAATCATGACTCCCTCGCCACAATGTTGTGACACGCAGAGCTTTGACATCCTCATGAAAAAGACGAATAATTGCTTTCCACACTGAATTCAAGAATAACTCTGCACTGTGTTCGTGTGGCTGTTTGCGAGATTGTCATGATGGCTCAAATCTTTCATCAGCGAGACACATCTGATGTGTCTGGGCTCTTCTGGGGTTTCGGAGTAGTGGATGTACATGGAGAGATAGAGAGACAAAGAGACATAGAGGTGAGGGGCTATTGTAAATTAGAGTGATTCAGCTGTCTTGGCACTGTATTCAACCTCTCGTGAATTCGGACAGTGTCCGAATTTTCCCACAATTTAGCCATTTGACACATTGTTGGAAATGTAAAATCTTTTGACAAAATCTGTAGTCTTTTTTGTTGCCTAAACAGATGCAATGAAAAAAGGAATTTGTCTGTACACACTGAACGCTAGACTGCTTCGCTATGTAGCCAACCTGTCTAATAGAATCACGTTTTTATACCTACTTTTTGCAGAATGATTTTTATGTGGCTTGTTGAACATATCGCTGCAGTTTCCTGGTGAAATCAATACAATAGCCACTACAACAGCAATGACTTTTATTCCCTTTTACACAAATCATAAGTAAAACGGCAAATGATCAGTACATAAACACATACTTTTTGCCCTGTTCCTCACACAATGCTATGTTATAAGTTAAGTGTTATCTAAACACTTAAAGTGCATGAGTTAACGTTACATGAAAAACTACATTTAGAAGCTTGTTGCGCTAGCTCAACTGATAAAGTGCTGCAAAGGACTGGGGTACAAGTCCTGAAGAGCATGCAAGTCGACACATGAACCAGAAGTGTCATACATGTCACCACAAAAAGATGTGGTTCCTTCAGCAATTGCGTTTTTCATCACACATTTGCTTTCGGTTAGGGTTAGGTTTAAGGTTTAGGGTAGCGATGTAGATATATTGATTTTCAACTCAATAGAGCATTAACCTTAAAAACCTCATCAGCTTAGGAGCAAATTACATTTGTATTAAGTGCCACAGACTGGACATTTCACCTCATGACTGCTGCAGAACTTGTAATGATAATACTGCAAAAATATTACCACAGTCACGTAGTTTTCAAGAGATCAGGGTGGATGCAGCACAATCACGGCCAATCAGAACACATTTGAGGTTTAATATACAGTTATGAGGAGCGGGATATTGGACGATTGAGAATTCACAGTGGTCGGGGCTACCCAGTGCAATGATTAACATGGAAGAGATAGCTTTAACTCAACTTACACTAGTTTCATAGAATGAACGTTACCATTTCCTAGTGAAAATAACACTAGAGGCTACAACAGCTGTGCGTTTTATTCACTTTCACACAAATCACGGGTACTAAGGCTGGTTGTGACTTTATAAACACATATTTTTCGCTCTATTACTTACACCCTTTTACTCGCGTCATTTGAAAAACTATACATTTTAACGCTTGTATTACAGACCCACGTACATGTACACACTTAGTCCAATGTAAATAACTTCTGCGGTAGCTCACCTGATAGAGTTTTGGACATTGAAATCGGAGACTGAGCCTCAAGCCCAGTCAAGGACACTTGAAACAAAAGAAAAGGTGAAGTGAAAATGCCATAGAAGGGAAATGGCAGAAAATGTGCTTTTCATGTCGAATTTCCTTTTCAAACACTGTCGGATTGGTTTAGGGTAATAATGATTTTTGAACACTATTGGTTAGGTTTAGATTAAACATTTAGGTCAGGGAGATACGTTTTACTCATAAAAACATCCATCTAATATTCACCTTAAAAACCTGGTCTGATTACAACATAATTTCACTCATTTTTGGTGCCCCCTGCTGGACATTTCACTAGGAAGCTGCAGCCATACATGTAGTACAGCACTCAATTTTGGTTTGCAAAACTGTTGCAGTTGTCAAGTAAATTTCATGAGATCAGTCTGCTTTAATCGCTTGTTGCTTTATCATGTTGTGTCTGGTCAAATGCTGTCTAATGATGAACCAGTAGAAGCACAGAAATTGAAGTGTGTGTACATGCGTGCGTGTGTAAGTGAGTGAGTGACTGAGAGAGAACATTTACATTTATTCATTTAGCAGACACTAAAAATGAGGAAGGGTACAACAGTGATTCATCCTATAGAGACAGTAACATGAAAAGTGCTTTTCATGTTACAAAGTTTCAATTGTATTAGAAAATGATTAGCCAAGACAGAGATTATAGTATATATATATATATATATATATATATATATATATATATATATATATATATATATATATGTATGTATATGTTATGAATGAACATCTCCTCAAAATGACATTGAGGAATGATTTGAAGAATATCATATCACACAATCTGACCAGCAACAATTGTAAAGGACAAAACAACGCACACTGATTCTCAAGCACAGAGTTTTGGCTTCAAATGTACCATCAAGATACATTTTGCAGGAATATTCAAGGGCTAAAAAAAGGCTAATTTATGTCACATAATTTGTGACGTCTAATAGAGGCATGCAGAACAGGCCTTCTCAGCAGTGCTGTAGAGACTCAATGGGGAATCAGATCACAGCTGAGAAAACGAGCCCTTATTTGAGGTGTCGGTGGCAAATGAGCCAAATCAGGCGAATGTGCCATCTGCTGCTAAACAGGATATATAAGTTTAACCAATGTAGATACATACTCCGGCTGAGGGGGTCTTTATAAAAACATAAAATAAAAAATACAGTGGGAACCATTGTGTCCACCCTAATGCAATAATCCAGATATTATTACAAAATTAAAACCTTTAAACTGTGTATGTTTTCAGAAACGTTTTATCATTTTGTTTACATTTTTTATGTTAATTATTTCAAAGTTACTGGGATAGTTCACCCAAAAATTACAATGCTGTCATCATTTACTCACCCTAATGTGAATAAATAATGACTTGCATAATGAAAAACTTAAGTCTTTCTCTCTTCCACGGAAAACAAAAGGAGATGTTATCTACCACCCCTGGAATCACGAGTTTGAAACCAGGGTGTGCAAATTGGCCTGGTTGCTAGGGAGAGTAGAGTCACATGGGGTAACCTCCTTGTGGTCGTGATTAGTGGTTCTCGCTGTCAATGGGGCGTGTGGTAAGTTGTGCGGGGATCGCAGAGGGTAGCATGAGCCTCCACATGCGGAGTCTCCGTTGTGTCATGCACAATGAACCACGTGATAAGATGAGAGGATTGGTTGTCTCAGAAGTGGAAGCAACTGAGACTTGTCTTCTACCAGCCGGATTGAGATGAGTAAACGTGCCACCACGAGGACCTAGTAAGTAGTGGAAATTGGGCATTCAAAATTGGAAGAAAGGGGATAAAAAATGTTATAGATAAAAAGGACATGTTATGCAGAATGTTAAGGACTGACAGCCTCAATCACCATTTACTTTTATTGCATAATCTTTTTTTTTCCATACAATGAAGGTGAATGGTGACTGAAGCTGTAAGTCCCTAGCATTCTACCTAACATTTCATTTTGTGTTTCACACAAGAAATAAAGTCATAAGGGTTTGGAATGACATGGGGTAAATTATGTTTTTGGTTAAACAATTTCTTTTGGTTACATGCATCACCTTTAAAGGGATGTTTCACCCAAAAATGAAAATGTTCTAAACATTTACTCACCCTCATGCCATCGCAGATGTGCATGACTAACACAGATTTTAAGAAGAATATCTCAGCTCTATAGGTCCATACAATGCAAGTCAATGATGGCCAGAACTTTGAAGCTCCAAAAAGCATATAAAGGCAGCATAAAATCAGTCAATATAACTATATCCATGTCTTCTAAAGAAATGTGATAGGTAAGGGTGAGAAACCCTGGGTAAGATCAATATTTAAGTCCTTTTTTACTATAAATTCTCCTCCCAGCCCAGTAGGTGGCAAGATTACCAAAAATAAAAGAAGAATGTGGTAGTGAAAGTGGAGATTAATAGTAAAAAAAAAAATTTTAAAACCTTTTTCTCACCCACACCTATCATATCACTTCTGAATATGGATTTAACCACTGGAGTCTTATGGATTAATTTTATGCTTCCTTCATATGCTTTTTGGACCTTCAAAGTTCTGATCACCATTCACTTGCATTTTATGGACCTACAGAGCTGAAATGTTCCTGTTCACCCAAAGAAAGAAAGTCAAACACATCTGGGATGGCATGAGGGTGAGTAAATCATCTTCTTTTGGCCGCTCCTGTTAGGGTCGCCACGGCGGACCATCTGTGATCTGCATATTTGACTTGGCACAGGTTTTACGCCGGATGCCCTTCCTGACGCATGAGGGTGAGTAAATAATGAGAGAATTATAATTTTTGGGTGAACTACCCCTTTAACCTTCTTAACCTATTATGCTTGAAAGCAGAAAGGAAATAGAACAGAGATATGAAAAAGGGGAATATAAAGGAAAAACATGTCAACGTTAGGTAAGTAAAAAGTAAAAAGAAGAGATGAAGAATGACCAAAGAAATTGACAGTTGAAAATGGGAAATAAAGAGAGTGTGGCATAGTGATAATGTACTCTAAATCCTCTGGTCTTATCGCTAACAAATAGTCTGTCTTCCTCTGACAGGATTATTATATTACCACATTTTATTGGTGTGAGAAAAGGTAAGAGAAGCAAAATCAGAGAGAGAGAGAGAGAGAGAGAGAGGAGGCTTATATTATAGGGCAGCCCTGCTTCAAATGGTTCCTCAGAACTTTCAGATTCTGAGAAATTAATCAGAAAATGTCTGAAAAAAGTTGATGTTCATTGGTGACATAGGACCTTGTTCCAAACCCATATGACTTACATTATACGGTGGAACACAAAAGGAGATGTTGGGAAGAATATTCGTCTCAGTCACCATTTGCTTTTATTGCATGTATTTCCCACACAATACATTTTTTGAATGGTGACTTAGGCTAACTTTCTGCCAATCATCTCCTTTTGTGTTCCACAGTATAAATTAAGTCATATGGGTTTGGAACAACACGAAGGTGAGTAAATGATGATAGCATTTTCATTTTTGGGTGAAGGAGCATAGGAAGGTTGTTTGCTGATGATATGAACAACAAAATGAAGCATGGTTGAACACTCCTTCTTCCGTGTGTAAAATGGAGCGTTGGATTCATCTCAAAGTCACATTAAGTCATGGAGTCATTTAAAGAGCTGCAGATGTCTTTTCATGTCAACACTATTAGAATTCTTGTCTTATCCTTGTCAAAATAAATTGGAATGGTGTGATATTTCAGCTTTTCGTGGTTGGTAAATCCTGCTAAATTCAAGACCTCTGACAGGACACCTGTCTTTCCGCCCAAAGGTTATGACACATATCAGGTCACGCTGTGTTTATGAGGAGATTATGCTGCTTTATGAAGTCTGGCAGTATTGCACAGGGGTGAAGAAGGGAGATTATAAGGAAGGGTTTAGAGGATTCTGTCATCCATCTGCACATTTTCTCACTCACTATCACTTAAAGGGGTCATATCATAAATCATTTACATTTTTTCCTCCAGGTCCACTTACAGTGTTAGTCTAGTTTTTTACATTTTAGTTTTTTGACCCTCTCTCCGACCCTTGGAACTGAACAGGCTGTTTTTTTGTTGGTATTCCATGTAAACACCCTTTTCGCATATGAAATGAACAGTGCAACTTCTGTCGGGTCCAGTATAGTTTACGTATTGTCTCTAAAACTTTTTTCTTTGCGACGCTTTCTGTTTCTCATCCCTTTCTCAGCCACCCTCACTCATACCGCAAACAGCTTTCCTCTGTAGAGCCACTTTCTCCAACTTCTTGTGAACTCTCCCAGAGTTGTGTCTTTTGGAGTTTGAAAGAGGAAAAGTGAGGAGTTTTCAGCTTTTAAAAGCTATATGCAGAGAGTTTTCATTAGGTTTCACATTCCACAGTCGCTTTTGACAAACTGTGTCAGCGTGTTTGTGAAGCCTTTTCTGAGTAAGCAGAGCTTATAAGAGACTGGGTCTCTTATGCTGGGTGTGTGTGTGTGTGTGTGTGTGCATAAAAAAGATGTGAATGTAGTTCTTGAAAGTTAAAAACATTTTATAAATAAAAAATAAAAACAAGTAGGCACTGATAGAAAATATTTTTCTTCTATTGAAAGAAACAAAAAAGAATACCATGAGGTCACATGTCAGTTGTTTCTCCAGATAGCAATGGGATTAAATGGAAAGTTAATGGAGAATTCTGCTTAAAATCAACTTGAAACCACATGAACTGACTTATTTTTGAAATGACATACCAGAATACAGCCAGGTGGTTTAATCGGAGGAGTTTAAAAATAAGGGGAAAGGGGTTTTAGAGGCAAGTTCTAAACTTTAATAGTTATAAAATCAGCAATCAAAAGTCAAACAGTTCTCAAATTATTCCTAGATCAAATTTTCTGAGCTATGACATCCACATTTATTTTATGGCTTTATACCAAATATGCCTCATTTGAGAATTTGTATTTAATCTAGGGAATTTTATGAGAAAAAGAGACCCAGCTAGTGCTTTATTCAAACAAAACTTTTGTGCTATGAAACAGCAACATCTGAGCAATAAAATTTTTCTCTCTGTCTTTCTTTTTCTCTCTGCAGGGAAAGTTCTGAACACTGATTTGAGGCATTATCTTAGCCTGCAGTTCCAGAAAGGATTAATCGACCACAAACTACAGCAAGTGATCCGAGACAACCTCTACCTGCGAACAATTCCATGTAAGTCCCCCACAAACATGTACGCTCTGTCCATTTTTGAATTATTGTTTTGGTATTTTATTGTCATGATTATGCTCGCAATGTTTTAAATGGGAAGTTAAGTATGCCAGGGTAATATAAAACAAAGTATATTGCTATAAATTTACTCTAAATAATAAAAAAAGCTAGATTTGCACTGCTATTTAAGGCAGAAACGTGATACAACAGGCTGTGAAAAGGTTCTGTTATACAGTTTAGCTGTCATTTAAGAAAAAGATGCAAAATGCCACAAATGATCAGAGTCAAGTAGACAGTATTATATTATATAATATTTAGGCAAAAATCCCTCGGCTGAGGGATCGGTGAATATTCTTGCTTTAGTGATTTTGCATTGAAAATTAAATTAATTTATTTAAAAACCAAAGACATTTCTAAATTCTAATTGCACTCCAAATGAAACAAAAAAACGATTTAAATAACGAAGTGGTCAAAAAAAATTACATATAACCGCCTTTCCGTTTACCATCATGCAAGTATCCATCTATGACAACAGGCTGAAAATTACTAATACAAATTAAAATATAAAAACAATTATGAATGTAAACATAATAATTATAATAATGATAATAATGACTGAAATATAAATCGTGGTTCGAGGTAATCACAGATGTATAGGCTATATATAAAGTGACCCTGCAGGGTTGCGCTCACAACGAACTGATGAGATGTCTGAGGTCATTTGCAGCATTCTCATAGACTATATTATTCTTTTCTCACAGACTATATTAAACATTTTTCAGAAGACTGAAACATAGAAAGAGTGAGAACCCTTTACATACGCTTGTTCCAGGAGACAGCACGTCTCTGAACAAACAGTGCGTCAGACATCCGCATAGACGGCTTTTCTGTCATCTGTTCTTAAAAATATAATAAAGTATGTTTCTTCAAGTGTGTGTCTGACGGCATTTCTTGTGTCATTCCGAATCCGAGACGTCTTACAGTTACCCCATCATGCACATTATATACTTTTGCGTACTTTGCTGCCTGTGTAATTTGATATGTTGGTAAAGATCATCTGGCTTTCAGTGCGTTATTTAGGTTAATTTATCATGAGTCACAAACTCTTCATTAGGCATCTATTCTTTATTTAAGGCTATTCTATTTGTTAGTCTATTGTATTGATATTGGAAGTTCTAATCATAATGTTACCCCCTTTTACCTGGTTTAAAATTTCACACTGGTGTTGTCCCTTGTCCTGAGTAAAACCGGTATACATAACACAATAATAGGGCATACATAACACAATAATACCGTAATATTGTTAATGGCATAATGGTAAATAACGGTAAATTTGCAACATACACATGGGCTAAAAAGTAGACAAGCACAGAAGAGAAACTACTTGTTCAAGCACCTGCTGTGTAGCCGTGACATCAATTTTTAGGCAAACCATGAAATGTAATTCGCCATGGGTTCCCACAGGATTTTCCTATGGGTTTTTATAATGGGGTTTATGAACTTATGTGTAAAATAAGGCCTGTGGTAAGCATAACTGTGTTTAATTTGTGTTATAGAACAAAATGTCAACCTGTTGTCATGTAATGTTTACCACAGACCTTATTTTACTCATAAGTTGAAAAACCCCATTATAAAAACCCAGGACAGTGGCTCCCAACCCTGTTTCTGGATTCCAACCCTGACCACCCCCCCAACACTGCACATTTTGTAAATCTCCCTTTTCTGACACACCCAATTCAGGTCTTGAAGTCTCCACTAACGCACTGATGAGTTAAATCTTGTGTTTTATTTGGGAGATATCCAAACTGTGTAGTGTAAGAGGGCCTCCATGAACATGGTTGGGAACCACTGCCATAGGAAAATCCTGAGGGAACCCATGGTGAATTCTCTTCAGGGTTTTTGGACTACAAGCTGAACAGTTCTATTGTTATGGCTACACATGATAATTCAACTTAAGTCCCAATGTCGCTGCATGTCCTTTGTTTTTTATGGTAACTGTGGTGAGCAGGACGGCGTCTGGGCCGAGTGAGGCCGGGAAGATAAGTGGCGAATGACTTTCACCTGCGTGAGACACCGGTCTCATGTTCCAGCGAGGGTCAGTGGGAGTACTTAAGGAGAAGAGACAGCAGCAGATGGGAGAGAGAGATGCATGAAGCTGTCTGTGTGTCAGAAGTGCGGGTGCTGAAAAGAAGTGCATATGTTGAATGTGCGGCTGAAAGGTCTTCGACAATAAATGTCTGTGTGCTTTGTCAACCTGGCCCCCCTCTTCCCTTTCTCCTATCTTTCGTCCCGTTACCCCTCCCAGGCATGCACGGTGTGACCCGTCGATGCTCCCTCTATAGAATGGGTGGTGGGGGTGTAGGTCACAGGCCGGAGATATCCCCAACCTGAATTCGGCGATGCAGGTATGTGGTGAGAGGCATATGGGTAGAGCAAGGCTGGGAAGACAAGTGGTGAATGACTTTCACCTGCGTGCTACACCGGTCTCGCGTTCCAGCAAGGAGCAGCGGGAGTATTTAAGAAGAGACAGCAGCAGACGGGAGAGAGAGACGCGTGAAGCTGTCTGTGTGGGTCTGCGTGTCAGAACTGCGTGTGCTGAAAAGCAGCGCATATGTTGAATCTATGGCTGAAAAGTCTCATTGTGGAATGCTGAGAAGGCTTCGACAATAAATGTCTATGTGCTTTGTCATCCTGGTCCCTGCTTCCTCCTATCCTTAATTGGTAGATTAATGTATAATGCAACAAATATCTGACATTATAATGTCAATATACAATGAACCTGCAGAGTTTTGATCACAGTGCATGTAAAACACAAAATACTCTGTGTAAATAAAAATAACTTAGCTCAGAGCACCTCCTAAATGAAACGGTTCTGTTTGCAAACGTTCTTCATGTGGATTCTTAAGCACCACTGGCTTTGTCGCCCTGATGCTAATCATAAATGCAACTTCACAATTACTGTAGGAACGTGGATAGCCACAGTCTACTGGCAGATTAATGTTGTGGAGGATTTGAGTTAAAAGTTTTAATGCACATTGTAATGAATATACAAGCTACGTGGTTATTAGTTCTTTCTATTTGTCAAACTCCCACTTAGACTTTGGGAAATGTTTAATGCTACTTGAATTGATGCTATTTTAGTGCATTTCGATCTTTATTCTGTGGAAGGCTGTGTTTGGAAAATGTTAAATAAGCATTTTATTGTTACAAGTTTTTTTTGTCCTAAGATAGAAATAAATGCATTTTGACAGAAGTATACATAATGTCAAATTTCAGCAGAACTACTAAACTACTTCAAAGAGTTTTCATAAAAAAATCCTCCATGTGCAGCAATGACAGCTTTGCAGATCCTTGTCATTCTAGCTGTCAGTTTGTCCAGATACTCAGGTGACATGTCACCCCACGCTTCCTGTAGCACTTGCCATAGATGTGGCTGTCTTGTCGGACACTTCTCACGTACCTTACAGTCTAGCTGATCCCACAAAAGCTCAATGTGTTTAAGATCCATAACACTCTTTTCCAATTATCTGTTGTCCAATGTCTAATTTCTTTGCCCACTCTAACCTTATCTTTTTGATTTTCTATTTCAAAAGTGGATTTTCTTTTGCAATTCTTCCCATAAGGCCTGCACCCCTGAGTCTTCTCTTTACTGTTGTACATGAAACTGGTGTTGAGCAGGTAGAATTCAATGAAGCTGTTGGCTAAGGACATGTGAGGCATCTATTTCTCAATCTAGAGACTCCTCTTGTTTAGTTGTACATCTGGCCTTCCACATCTCTTTCTGTCCTCTTTAGAGCCAGTTGTCCTTTGTCTTTGAAGACTGTAGTGTACACCTTTGTATGACATCTTCAGTTGTTTGGCAATTTCAATCATTGTATAGCCTTCATTCCTCAGAACAATGATTGTCTAACGAGTTTCTAGAGAAAGCAGTTTCTTTTTTCTAATTTTTGATCCAATATTGACCCTAACACATGCCAGTCTATTGCATAATGTGCAACTCAAAAACAAACACAAAGACAATGTTAAGCTTCATTTAATGAACCAAATATCTTTCAGCAGTGTTTGATTTAATGACAAGTGATTTTCTAGTATCAAATTAGCATGATTACTCATGGATAAGGTGTTGGAGTGATGGCTGCTGGAATTGGGGCCTGTATAGATTTTATAAAAAAATGACTTTTTTCAAATAGTGATGGTGCTGTTTTTTACATCAGTAATGTCCTGACTGTACTTTGCGATCAGTTGAATGCCACTTTGGTGAATTAAAAGTACCAATTTCCTTCCGATACAGAAAAATATGTACATTATTCCAAACTTTTGGCTGCCAGTGTATATACAAGCTGAAATATATCTAGGAACTCGGAAGACGATTGGTTCAAGGAGAAATACTACAATGAGACAAATGTACATGCTAATATAGATGAGACGACAACGAGTGAGGAAACAAGAGGAAATATATACAAACACAGGAAATCACAGTAAATGGTACAACTGGGAACACTGATGTGAAACAGTTGAAAGTATTGATGATAGTGCATGCCGGGAAATGTAGTGTGGAGAAAAACTACAACATAAAGGTCCATGACAGTGTCAAACTAAGAGTCCGTGAATATGAAGGGATGGTGAAATGAAGGGATGGTGAAATAAAGGGATGGTGACAGGAAGGGATAATGACAGACTCCCCCCCTTAAATGGGCAGCTCCTGAACCCCATAGACAGATAGTTATAAGGCCAAGGTGGAGCCCAAAAAGGGAGAGGGGTCCGGCGGTTTGGGAGGTGGCAAATGGAAGGGTACGGGGCCTAGCAGTTTGGGAGGTGGCTCCAGGAAGGCACCAGGATGGAACTGGCAGAGGGTCAGGTGGCAGAGCCATGGGGGGTGGAGCTACATGGGGTGGAGCTGATGGTGGTGAAGACCCAGGGGGCAGACTCTCAGTTAGTTCAGGGAATTGAGTCTCAGGAGGTAGAGCTGAAGGTGGAGTGGGCAGAGCTGCAGGAAAAGCAGGGACTTGAGACTCAGAAGGCGTAGCCGAAGGTGGAGCGGGTGGAGCTGCTGGAGGATCAGGGAATTGAGACTCAGGAGGAGGAGCCAGAGGTGGAGCAGGTGGAGCCGCAGGAGGGGCAGAGGTTTGAGTCTCAGGAGGAGGAGCCAAGGTGGAGCGAGCAGAGCCGTAGGAGAAGCAGGGACTTGAGAATCAGGAGGAGAAGCCAGAGTCAGAGGAGGTTTAGTAAATTAAGTCTCTGGAAGCAGAGCCATAGGGGGTGGAGCAGTAGGCGGCTCAGGAGAAAGCGCTGCCGCAGCAGGCTCAGGGAATTGAGTTTCTGGAGGCAGAGCTGCAAGGGTTGGAGCATTAGGCGGCTTTGGAGACGTTGAAGTAGGAGTATCAGAAGAGGCGTATGGAGACTCGGGAAAAGGAGCGGGCGGAACCGCTGAAGGAAGTGTTTCAGAAGATGCGGAGAGAGCCGCTGGAACAGGAATCTCAGGAGGAGCGGACGGAACCGCTGGAGAAGGAGTCTCTGGAGGAGCGGGTAATAGCTAGGAACTAGAGAGATGATAGGTACAAGGATAAATACTACAATGAGATAAACGTACATGCCTAGACAACAAGTGAGGAAACAAGAGGGAATATATACAAACACGGAAATTACAATACAAGTACAGCTGGGAACACTGATGGGAAACTGGTGAAAGTAATGATGATGGTGCATGCTGAGAAATGTAGTGTGGTGAAAAACTACAACATAAAGGTCCATTACAGTGTCAAACTAAGAGTCCGTGAACATGAAGGGACGTGACAGTCAGGAAGGGCATCCGTCGTAAAACCTGTTCCAAGTCAAATAACGTCACAGATGGTCCGCTATGGCGACCCCTAATGGTAGGAGCCGAAAGAAGAAAATATTATATTATATTATATTATATTATATTATTCTGTTCAATAGACTAGATTCTGTTCTACAGTTATTTTAGATACATTTGATCTTTGACAGTATGGTTATCTCATCTTCACATCTCAGTCTTTTCTCATTTGGTGACTGGAGTGAACCCCATGCCCATTTTTGTGACTGGTGTCTATATTAGTTTGAGCTGGCGAGACAGAGCTTATCCTCAGGCGAAAATCTCTCCAGTTAGTCTGGCCTGCTGCAGCACACTAATTCTCTTCTGTAATGCACGGCGTGAGATATTTTTCCTGCACACTATTTTCTGAGAGGTGTCGAGTCAGATTTCAGAGAACACATTTTGTATGCACCCAGTAGCACTCTGCTTGCTAGTTTCTCAGGTAAATAATTATTCTCTATTTAGTCAAATTTGATATGTGACAGTGACGAATGTGTCAAAACAGTAGTCTAAAAATGGAAAAGGAATTGGTTACTGGATAATACAAATGCGTTTCACTGTTGGTTTGTTATATAGCCAAACTGAAGTGTCAATAATATGTTAAAGAATATTGTAACATGGGTCTATTGAATACTTTATTCTGATTGGTCAATGGCACCATCTTGCTCTGGTCTGATACATCTAGTCTGATATTTCTGAATAACAACCACACATCTGGGGATTAAGTCATATTAGACCGGTCATTTGGGCATTTCAAGTCATCTATTCTACCCCTAGGGTCACTGTGTGACATCTACAAGTACCCTTATAAAATTATTTGGATAATGAGCAGTCAGACAGTCATAAACACCCACAGAGCTCCGATGCAAACCTGAGGCGGAATTCAGATACATAATTACATAATTTCAATGCAAATCAATATTTTATATAAATGTATTTATTTGTGGCAGAGGCTACTTGTACTAAGTGCAAATAGTGATAGATGCTATTTACACTAAGTGCAAATAGTGATAGATGCTATTTACACTAAGTGCAAATAGTGATAGATGCTATTTACACTAAGTGCAAATAGTGACAGATGCTAGTTTTCACTAAGTGTAAAAAGCAATAAAAAGCAACGTCTTTGCACTAAATGCAAATAGCTATAGAGGCAGGTACTCCTACACCACTGTTTAAAAACTAACATACAGTATAGTGGCATCACTGCAGCATTTTTATTGTATTTATTTGGAGTCCCTCAGACACCCTACACCAATCCCTACCCCTAACCCTACCTTACAAAAATTAACTATGGTTTTACTACAGTAACTATTGGATCACCAAGGCATTTTTCTTGTAAAATCATAGTAACCACAAAATTAAACATGGTTACTATTAACTACTATTAACAACATGTTACTATAGTAACACCATGTTTAGGACATTAGAACAATATAGTTTCCACCAAAACACATGGTTACTACTCTCAACTCCCTGACCTTCACTATGACCAAATCAATGTAAGCACAGTGTAGTTCTAGCGTGGAGACTAGCAGCTGTACATCATCGCACCATTAGCTAGGTAATTCTCAGCCAATCACATGTAAGCCATTGCTTTATAAGTCTGCTCACAATCTATCACATTGCTGTTTCAGTGTGCTAACATGGTAACCTCCACCACCCCACCACCACCAGTTGAGTCCCGTCCTGCATGTGGGTAGGCTCCTTGCCCCTGCCTCCTATCTCCGGCAGGATATGACGGTTCCGAGTACAACTTCTTCGGACCACCAGACAGGGCCTACGCCAAAGAGAGACATTAATTTTCTGTTTTATATTCATCAAATTAAAGTTATTCAATCTCTTAATCCACTAAATGTCTAACCAGCTAACCAGTTTAATGTCTCTGCCCCAGTGTGAAAAATTGAAATATGCCAGCCCTCATTTGATCAGTGTTTGATCCCAAATAAATCTGTTGTGGCTGTCTTGAGTTTGGTCTGAGCAGTGTTGGGTGGAGTTAGTGTAAATAGCCTCTGCCAACAAGATGGGCTATTTGCACTTAGTGTAAAATTTGTTGTATTTGTTGTATGTGTTTATTTATTTGTTGTAGTAGCTCTGTAACAAGCTTTGCATCTGGGACCTAATTACCTGGACAGATTTATTTTGTGATAATTACCAGCTGACTGTACATTACACCATACTTAGAACCTCTTAGAAACTTTAAAAGAAAATTAAACATTGAACGCTGTGACAGGGTGGAAGGCGGGGCCGGGTCGTGATGATATACACCCGCTCCCTTATCAGGCTAATTAAGCCTCCGAGAGGGATAAAGACCGACTGCGTAAGGTGGTGCGACCAGAGAGAGATTGTTTACGGTCAGCTGACCGTCATGTGTGTTTGTGTCTTGTTTAAGTTTATCATTCAATCTATTATTTATATTGACAAACCGGTTCTCGTCTCCTCCTTTCCCTTATATCTCTTTACACACGCAACACAAGATTTGGAAATTTTCGGAAAAAACTGTAAATGGTACCATGCCTGTGTAAAACTCCCCACCATGATGCTAGGGTGTTGTGGGTGGTTACCAGGGAATTGCTATGCGGTTGTTAGGGTGCTCTGGGTAGTTGTGATGTGGTTGATTAACAGCTGGGAAGAGACTGGGAAGAGAAATCGTCCCGGGATTTTACATGGCAACTGGCCCAAAACTTGTCGGGGGGGTCACTGTCCTTTTCAGCATATCGCGGCGCCGTTTTGTGGTCCGTTCAGCATAACGTGGTGGCTCATTTAAGCTTAACGCAGCCCATTCGGCACGTTTCGTGGGCGACCCACTGGCCTGCTCGGTTCTCCCGGTGGACAGTCCGCCCCGATCGGCCCCAAAGTACATCGGCCCACCGGGAAAATGCCCGGTATGCCAGATTACCAGTCCAGCCCTGGGCCCAATAAAAAGAGCACGCACCCAAGTCTCTATGATATTCAGGTCCCTAGATATGGCTCAGGTCCCTCCCTCAATGTAAGTCTATTAGATTTGTTTTGCCAAAAATACCAGCACACCTCTCCTCAAGAAGCCACACAATTTGAAGTATCATTCATGTACAGTGCGTTGCATAAACTTGACATGCCAATGTTTAATATGGTAGTTAGGCTATAATAGTAATACTGAGTTAGGTTACTGATGATTCAATTTTTGATGAGCACAATTTTATTTAGTAAGTTAAAAGGCAAGAATTATTAATAATTCCCCGTTAGAATAAAAAATTACTCTTCTCCTTGATGTTCATGTCAAATTAACCCAGTTCAGACAATACAAAATGAAATAAAGAAAACAACTTTGAGTGGAAGTCAACGATTTGAGCATTGCATCCTTGTCCTTAGGTCACTCTGTGCTTGGCCTAGATACTTCTCTCTATTTCTCTCTGTCTTTAAGTTAGTAAGTGAATAACGAGCCTGATACAGTAGAGGAAGGACAGAAATGAAGAGAGAGAGAAGGGGAATGAAAAAGATTGTAGAGAGAAAGAAAGAGATGGATGAAGAGAAGGCCTCTGGTGTTGCAGTCACAAAGCTGCTTTATGGAGTTATGAACAAAAGCTTTTAAAGTCTCCTTAGACTGAGGGAATGAAAGAGCAGCCTAAGGTGCCACTCATATCCATTTTTCACCCAAATGCTGCAGATCTTGTACTCGCCTGGGGGATCTATGGACCTCTTTCAGAAACGGGCCACATTTCCTTTGAGTTGAGAGTCGAACATTGACATAACTGGCTATGTTTATACATTACCTGCTTGTGCCCCTGTGACCATCCATGTATACGTCCCTGCTAGTAAATGAAAAATTGAGTAGCATCAATTAAAATGTATTAGCACAAAGAAGAATGCGATCAAAATTGTAGTATAATTGTTTTATATATATATTTATTAACGTATTTTCTTAATTTATTAATGTAATTATGTAAAAAAGATTTCCTTATTTTCTGCAATGTAATTACAAAAGCAATAATATTTAGATTTTCAAATGGGTTCAAATTTGTTATCGTATATTTTTAACCTCCTGAGACCTGAGCGTGACTGCTGTGCTCCCTTTCCCTTTTTGATTTGTAACTAGAAGAACCTAATAAACATGCCAAAAAAAAAAATTCCTATAAATCGATGTCCACATATGTGGACAGTGGGACTAAGTTGTGAAATTTGAACTATAGAAAGTCAGATTTTTTAAATCAAATTGTTTTTTATGTTTCCAGGAGTGCTGATTATTCATATTTTTGAGATGTTACAGACATTACAGCTGATTTTCTTTAAAGCTGCTTTGGAACTCTGAGTATCTGGAAAAGCACAAATAAAATATTATTACAATGTTACACTGTCAAACAAACAAGCGATTGCCTGTGCTGAAGCATTTTACCCATCAGAAATTAGCATAATTAATTCTGATAGCAATGGCCAGCATCGTCCAATCACTGCTAACCATGTTAAAAAAGTATTCATAATAAATTCTGAATCTAATCACTGATTACCATTGTCCCATATCTGACAACCATGTTGAGTGGTTCAAACATCATCTGCAGCCTGAAACTGAACTTTTGATAGGAAGTTTGGGTTCATAGAAAAGCTATAGGATGCTCCTTTGCCCTCTATTTATTGAATGACTTACATTTACATTTATGCATTTGGCAGATGCTTTTATCCAAAGCGACTTACAGTGCACTTATTATAGGGACAATCCCCCCGGAGCAACCTGGAGTTAAGTGCCTTGCTCAAGGACACAATGGTGGTGGCTGTGGGGATCGAACCAGCGACCTTCTGATTAACAGTTTACCAGTTATGTGGTTTAGACCACTACATAACCAACACTCCACATTAAGAACACTTAACCTCCAGTGTGCTGTTTTTCTGCACTGGTCTCAGAACAGTTCAAAATGCATGGTATTTTCATCCTAACTCCATATAAAAAACAATTCTCAATGTGAAAATGCACAGTAAATATAGGATTTCTAATGAAAACCTTGTGCTATTGTATACATTTGTGTACATTGTGTTTAGCAGTGTGGCATTTCTAAATAAATAGCTCAAATAAAAAATAAAAAAAGCCATATCTGATGAAACTAGAGACTCTAATCATTTGACTTAAACAGGTTTCAATGTAAAAACTTAATTAGGTATCTTAGCAAATGTAGTTTTGTTTACGTTGCTCCCAAAGACCAACTCCGCTGTGATCGGTGCCATGTTGTTTTGTCACATGACTCAATATGTTGAAAGTTTAATAATTTACTGACTTCCCAGAGAATTTAATTTATAAAAGTTTAAATGAAAAGAAAATATGCGTTGTGTATATCAAAGCCAAAATGATGCCAACTTACATTTTGGTGGGGACACATGGAACTGGGGTCTGATTGGCCACCGGCCTCTCATCTCTTAGATCTTGGACATTTTAACCCCTTTTAACTTTGCCGGTAGATATTCACATATCTGGAGCCAGTGCTGCTGTTCTAATTTCTTGTGGCATTTAAACAGTAATTCTCCAAGGAAAATGTAAAGGAGACAGTTTTGAATATTATTTTCTCTTAAAGTCTCGGCAGACACTTGACTCTGGCATTTCAGTTTGGTGAATCTAATGTAAATGTCTTTTAAATAACAGTAGAGCCTTGTGGCATTTTCCAGCACACACACGAACACAGCTGAGAAATGTCATCTTTTATTTCTGGCCTTTTATTTGCAAGAAATGCCACCCTCAGATGTCTCTTATGAGGATATTCCTGCTAAACAACCCACCTCTGAAATTAAGTCTAAAAATGTACAGTATATACTTGATATTATTGAGAAAACAAAGATACACGAACACAGACATAAACACACAGACCGCAAATATTTATATGGATTTAGGGGTGAAAACGTAATCCCATCTACAAAGTATTAAAATTTCTCCCCTAATGTAGATAGGATTACATTTTCACCCCTAAATCCATATAAATCCATGGCACACATTCGTTAAAGATTTTTGGGGAATGTCTGTTATAGTGTACAAGTTGTATAGACTACTTTTATTTAGCTTTTTTTTGTGTGCCATTTTTGGAGATTTACAGCCCAGTCCCTATTCATTTTTGTTGTATGGAAATGAACAGTTCAGACATTCTTCAAAATGTCTCCGTCTGTGTTATGTGAGTAAATGATGACTGAAATTTTATTTTTGAGTGAAATGTCACTTTAAGAGCTCTTCTAGAATCCTGGTACTTGGTCGATAAGGTTTAGTGTTTGGGTGAATTAAACTGAAAAGTGAGAATATGTTTGTTTTTTCAAGCCTACTCCTCCTCCTTCGGTAGTCCATCGTATCCGATGATGACATTCCACTTCATTTACGGTGTACTCTTTTATGACTGTAGAGTCCAATCCTTGATCCACAAATTTTATTACATATTGGACATGTAAAGGCTGAGTTTGTAGAGGCAGACATGGTTGCATGTCTCCGTAGTCTTTTTTGTTGTTTCCTTATATTCCTCTCAGCTCACAATTCCTGTGTGGCAGAGCTGCTTCCAGGTGGTTCGGTTTGCTGCGAATTCTTCAAGGCATAATGGATTTATTTGACACTTTCCTAGTGATGTTTTTAGTTGGTCTTTGTACCGCTTTTTCTGACCCCCTGCAGAGTGGCGGCCCTGATGCAGCTGACCATAAAGGATTCGCCGTGGAAGACGATCTTGAGGCATCCTAATAACATGCCCAAGCCAGTGTAGTTGATGTTCAGTGACTGTTGCCTCCATACTCTTGCAGTTTGTTCTAGCAAGCACTTCAGAATGTGGTACATGGTCATAGCATGAAATCCCCAAGATTCGCTGCAAGCACCTTATATGGAAACGCTCCAGCAACCTTAGGTGATGGCTATATATGACCCAGGCTTCACAGCTGTACAGAAGAGTGGTGATGCACACAGCTTTATAGATGGTAACTTTAGTGCCCAATTGAAGGTGCTTATTTTGAAAGACCTTACGTCGAAGTTTGCCAAAGGCTGCAGAAGAAGAAGAAGAAGAAAACTTTTATTTCAGACCCAGGAGGATCCATATCACAATAAAAACATACACAAAATATATATATATATATACACACATATATAAATCTACATACACACACATACCAACACTCATACATACATATACACATACATACATATAAAAATACAAAGCCTTCCATAATGTTTAGTGAATAATATACAGACATGTTCGCCAATGGTTCCACAGTCTGGAAGAAAATCTGACAGAACTACGTACAGGGTTAGCCAAAACATTGATTAAGTCATTTTCTGACTCAGATATCCTACACATAAATTTATACATAAATTTATACACAAGAAGCTTGCCTTATCCGATTTTTTATTTCGTAATCGAGATTGCAGTCCTCTGATACAATGCTGCCTAGATACTTAAAGGATGGGACTATTGAAAGTGGTTGTTGTTCTATGGCAAAAACAGGCATGGTAGGTGGTGGACAGATCCTCCATTGGCATATCACTTCAGTTTTGTTGGTATTAACTGACAGGCCCAATCTGCTATAGTTCTTCACAGCAGCATCAAGGATAATTTGCAGTTGTTCTGGGGTATGTGCCACAAACACGCAGTCATCAGCATACTGCAACTCAAGGACCCGCATTACTGAGATCTTAGTGGTGGCCTGGAACCTTCGAATATTAAAAAGATTTCCATCTAACCTGAAGTCGACAGTAATCCCAATGCTGCTTTCAAGCTTATCACACAGAAGCTTTGTGACACAAAGGAGATAGATATTAAAAAGTACCGGTGCCAGCACACATCCTTGTCTTACCCCAGTGCGTACTCCAAAAGGCTCTGACTCTTGACCACCTATGGTCACACAAGCTACCATCCCATCATGGAACTGTGACAGGATGTTACAAAACTTTTTTGGACAGCCAAATTTTGTTAAGATGTCCCAGAGCAGCTCTCGATTCACAGTGTCAAATGCTTTGGAAAGATCGACAAATGCCATGAAGAGGTCCTGATGTTGTTCACGAAATTTTTCGCTGTCTCACTGTGAAAATCATATCCACAGTACGCCGATTCTTTCTGAAGCCACACTGTGACTCTGGCAACAAATGTTCGGTGAGGTTTTCCACCAGCCTACGTAGCATGATTTTTGCCAGGACCTTACCTGCAGCTGCTAGCAGCGATATACCTCGACTGTTGCTACAAATAGATTTTTCACCCTTGTTTTTATATAAAGTGACAATGTTTGCATCTCTCCATTGTTGAGGGACACACTCCTTATCCCAGACCTGCAGGATGTATTGATGAATCATCCTGGTACACAGGTAGCCACCCTGTTTAAGGAGCTCCGCTGGGATGCCATCATTGCCAGGGGACTTATTATCTTTGAGGAAGTTGATCGCTGCTAGCACCTCTTGAAATGTTGGAAGATGATCAAGGACTTGGATAGGTGGTCGATTTGGTAGCTACTCCAAGATAGAATAATCAATTAGTGACTGATGGTTAAGGAGAACTTCAAAATATTCAGCCCACCTTGCCAAGATCTGTTTCCTGTCTTTTACAATTGTTAGTCCATCTGCTGCTTTTAAAGGTGTAATTGAACAATTCCTAGGTCCATATATGACTTTTAAGGAGTTATAGAAGTTATACATGTTGTTTCTATCAGCAAATGATTGAATTTCTAGAGCCTTGTTCAACCACCATGAATTCTGTAGAGTACGTAAAGTTGTCTGTACCTCCTTGCGTGCTGTTTGCCACTGCTGCCGAAGGATGGTAGATGCAGGGCAGGTGATGATAGCCCTGTATGCTCTGCGCTTAGTTTCCAGCATGGACATGATGGCATCAGAGTTCTCATCAAACCAGTCCTGATGTTTTCTGGTTTTATAGCCCATAGAATCGACTGCAGTTTCATATAACATTGAGGCAATGGATGCCCATTTCTGGTCTAAGGTGTAATCAAAACAAAGAATGGACTCACACGCTGATGACCGCATACTTATTGAACGGCGAAACATATTCCTTGATGAAGCCGACTTTAGCATAGCACAATTCAGTTGCTTTTTGGTGGATTTCCTGAGACGCTGTGGGGGGCGCACTTTGAAATGGAGCTTGGTAACAATCAAGCGATGATCTGTCCAGCATTCTGCACCTCTCATGGCCCGGGTCAACAGAACATCCCTAATGTCAGCACGTCTTGCAATGACATAGTCGATCAGATGCCAGTGTTTAGATCGTGGATGCATCCAAGATGTTTTGTATTTGGTTTTCTGCTGAAACAAGCCTACTACACTGTACGACACACACACACTTTTCAAAAAATGCAGAAAGCTTCAGAGAAGGAATCTCATCTAATTTTACACAGTCTGTGCACACCCTTACTCTGTCATCGTTTCCCCTGTGTCATCGTTTTCCCCACAATATTTGACTACACTATGCTTGACTAACACTAAATAACATGATTTGCTCAGATATACTGTAATATGTCCCTGTTTTACTCAGTTTAGCTAATTAACTTCTTTCTCTGTCTCCAAAACATTTTTACTAAGACATGGGTTTTAATCCTTTCAAACCCCACAAATGGGCAAAAACCTTTTTGCCATCTTGCCATTTTTTGCTTCCAGTTTCACAGTTCTGCTCTTGAATAAAAAAACATGTGACCTAATTTATTAAAGCCTGGCATCGGTTCTATTTACAGTTCGGCAATTCATTACGGGTTGCACTTGTTTCCGAAAGGAAATGTTGAAATTTAGCCAGGGAATTAAAGTTTAATTTAGGTCCGACTGAGGCTGTTTAAACAGAGAAAACGTTTGCAGAGAAGGGGGTTGTGGGTGTATGATATTTAAACCAGAACTGGTTTACTGTCTCTAATTGTGTTTATTTTATTGGAAGGTACCACACGGCTGCCCAGAGAGGGGGAAGTTCCTGGAGTGGACTATAATTTTATCAGCCTGGGGGATTTTCGCATTCTGGAAGAAAGTGGTTTGCTGCTGGAGAGTGGAACATATGATGGTTTGAAACAATCACACAAATACATTAGTTATATGTTTATATATTGTGCTTGCAAGGCAGCAGTGAATTGATATTCCTCAAACATTTTTCTTTTCCTCCGCCTTCCTCCTATTTCTTCACTTTCTGCCTTCTTTTTCCTTCTTTCTCCTTTCCCTCCTCCTGTTCTTTGTACTCTTCCTATTCCTTATTCTCCTCATTCTCCTTCTGTTATTTCTTCCTGCTCTGACTTTTTCCTTTTCTTCTTCCTCTTCCTTTTCTTTCTTTCTCATTTTCCTCCTCTTCATGGTCATCTTCCTATTCCTTCTTCTCCTCATTTTTACTCTTCCATTTTTCTTATCCACCTCTTCCTTGTCCCTTCCTTTTCCTTCTTTCTCCTTTTTCTCTTCCTTTCCCTTTCCTGTTCCTCCTCTATCTATTCCTTGTCCTCTTCCTTTTATATCTCCTGTTAATTTTCTTCCTCCTCTGCCTTTTTACTTTTTTCCTCCTCTTCCTTGTCCTCTTCCTTTTCCTTCTTTCTCCATTTTCTCTTCCTTTCCTTTTCCATTTCCACCTCTATCTCTTCCTTGTCCTCTTCCTTTTATATCTCCTGTTCATTTTCTTCCTCCTCTGCCTTTTTACTTTTCCTCCTCCTCTTCCTTGTCCTCTTCCTTTTCTTTCTTTCTCATTTTCCTCCTCTTCATGGTCATCTTCCTATTCCTTCTTCTCATCCTTTATACTCTTCCATTTTTCTTATCCACCTCTTCCTTGTCCCCTTCCTTTTCCTTCTTTCTCCTTTTCCTCTTACTTTCCTTTTCCACCTCTATCTCTACCTTGTCCTCTTCCTTTTATATCTCCTGTTCATTTTCTTCCTCCTCTGCCTTTTTCCTTTTCCTCCATCTCCTCTTCTTTCTTTCTCCTTTTCCTCCTCTTCATGGTCATCTTCCTATTCCTTCTTCTCCTCCTCTTTACTCTTCCATTTTTCTTATCCACCTCTTCCTTATCCCCTTCCTTTTCCTTCTTTCTCCTTCTCCTCTTCCTTTCCTTTTCCATTTCCACCTCTATCTCTTCCTTATCCTCTTCCTTTTATATCTCCTGTTCATTTTCTTCCTCCTCTGCCTTTTTACTTTTCCTCCTCCTCTTCCTTGTCCTCTTCCTTTTCTTTCTTTCTAATTTTCCTCCTTTCATGGTCATCTTCCTATTCCTTCTTCTCCTCCTTTTTACTCTTCCATTTTTCTTATCCACCTCTTCCTTGTCCCCTTCCTTTTCCTTCTTTCTCCTTTTCCTCTTCCTTTCCTTTTCCTTTTCTATCTCTACCTTGTCCTCTTCCGTTTATATCTCTTGTTCATTTTCTTCCTCCTCTGCCTTTTTCCTTTTCCTCTGTCTCCTCTTCCTTTTCTTTCTTTCTCCTTTTCCTCCTCTTGATGGTCATCTTCCTATTCCTTCTTCTCCTCCTTTTTACTCTTCCATTTTTCTTATCCACCTCTTCCTTATCCCCTTCCTTTTCCTTCTTTCTCCTTCTCCTCTTCCTTTCCTTTTCCATTTCCACCTCTATCTCTTCCTTGTCCTCTTCCTTTTCTTTCTTTCTCATTTTCCTCCTCTTCACGGTCATCTTCCTATTCCTTCTTCTCATCCTTTATACTCTTCCATTTTTCTTATCCACCTCTTCCTTGTCCCCTTCCTCTTCCTTTCCTTTTCCTCCTCTATCTCTTCCTTGTCCTCTTCCTTTTCTTTCTCCTGTTTATTTTCTTCTTCCTCTGCCTTTTTACTTTTCCTCCTCCTCATCATGGTTGTCTTCCTATTCCTTCTTCTCCTCCTTTTTACTCTTCCATTTGTCTTAGCCACCTCTTCCTCGTCCTCTTCCTTCTTTCTCCTTCTCCTCTTCCTTTCCCTTTTCCACCTCTATCTCTTCCTTGTCCTCTTCCTTTTATATCTCCTGTTCATTTTCTTCCTCCTCTGCCTGTTTACTTTTCCTCCTCCTCTTCCTTGTCCCCTTCCTTTTCTTTCTTTCTCATTTTCCTCCTCCTCATCATGGTCGTCTTCCTATTACTTTTTCTCCTCCTTTTTACTCTTCCATGTTTCTTATCCACCTCTTCCTCGTCATTTTCCTTCTTTCTCCTTTTCCTCTTCCTTGTCTTTTCCTTTTCCTCCTCTATCTCTTCCTTGTCCTCTTCTATCTCCACCTCCTATTTCTTTTCTTCTTTTCTCTTATTCTCTTATTTTGCCTTATCTTTCTTCTTTTCTTTTTCCTCCTCATCTGCCTTATTCCCATTCCTTCTCCACCTCCTTCTCTTCCTAGTATTGTTCCATATATCCATATATTGTTTGTTGTAGTGAGCATTCCTAAAGCTGGGTGGCCTAAAGTTATTTGTGGCTGCACAACGGGCCATTGCTTTGAAAAATCTGATCATGCCAGTGAAGAAGTTACTGAATAAAAGTTGGTCATCTTTCATGCATTTCTTTGTATTCTGCATTCTGATTGGTCTTCTCTTTCTTTTATGTACATAACCATCTATTGCCACCTTTACACTTCAAAGACCATTTTGATTCTTGTGCACAGCCAACAAAAAACAAACATGCCAAGAGTCATGACATCAGCAGAGCGCCTCAGATATAGCTTTTAATTAGTCAAAGCCGAAAATCTAAACTTACTTAAAGCCTAAACACTATTCCTTTGCTGCCTTGCAAACACTGCTGTTTTCACCTGGACATGCAAATCTAGTTTAAACTTTGAAATTAGTGTTATTTTCTTGAAAGTGTTAAAAACACCTCAGGGCATTCATCTTTTCCAAAAAGAATCTCATGACAAAGTGCAACCTCAAAAATGTGTGATGAATTTAGCCTCCAAATCTCACAGGCAATGAGTCAGGTAGCACAGGTTTAGTCCGTGCAAACATACTTTTTGGAGCTTTAAGGTAAACTGCTAAAAAAGGCACACAAGGAAGGTAAATTTAGCAGTCTGTTCCTTGTAAAATGTGATATTGAGTGGAGAAGCTCAAATATGGGTCAAGACTAAGTCATAGGATCAGGAATCAAGAGTTTTTATTGAAGAAAAAAAGGTAGAAAATGGGTAGCTATAAATCATTAACTAAATTCAAGGTCACAATAAATGTATTTCTATAATCTCAGGACCAATGAATGGTTCTTGGCAGTGAAAGCGAAGCTTGCCAGGGAAGCGGAGTTAATGTGGCCCCATGTCGTCAAGGGGACTGGCCTCATGCCAAGCAGACCCTGCTGGGACAGGTGCCATGCCAGTTAGATGTGGATGCCCATATGTGGCCTGCTCGCAATGCAGGAGACAATCTTGTCCTAGGCTAGGACGCACACATGTGTGCAGAAACACACACAGACACACTAATCCCAGCAGACTGCTCTTGTCATGATCTAAACGTTAAAACACTCTCTCAAACACACACACACACACACACACACACACACACACACACACACACACACACACACACACACACACACACACGTTGGTCTACCTATCATTATGAGGACTTTCCATAGACATAATTACTTTTATACTGTACAAACTATAGATTCTATCCCCTAAACCTAACACAACCCCTAACCCTAATCATCACAGAAAACTTTCTGCATTTTTACATTTTCAATAAAACATTGTTTAGTATGATTTTTAAGTGATTTAAATTATGGGGACACTAGAGATGTCCTCATAAACCACATTTATAACATAATACTCTTATAATTACCAGTTTATAAGTCCTCATAAATCACATAAACATGCACACACACACACACACACACACACACACACACACACACACACACACACACACACACACACACACACACACAACTGCACATGTTGGTGCAGCTATCATTATGAGGGCTCTCCATAGACATAATGATTTTTATATTGTACAAACTATAGATTCTATACCCTCACCCTACCCCTAAACCTAACCTTCACAAACAACTTTCTGCATTTTTAAATTTTCAAAAAAACATCAAGTATGTTTTTAAGCTATTTGTATAATGGGGACACTAGAAATTTCCTCATAAACCACATTTATATCATAATACCCTTGTAATGACCAGTTTGGAATCTAAAAAAATGTCCTCGTAAACCACATAAACCCTTAAAAATGAATTGGACTTCCATTCGTTACATATGAGAGATTCTAGTAGACAACTGTGTTTGATTATTACCTCAGCTCACTTGGCTGTAAAGCTAAATATGCAATGAAATGTGACAAGACATTGCTACTTGTATGAAAATGTAGCTTGCTAAAGCTACAGTCCAATATTTTGAGCTACTGTCATGCTACTGAAAAATGTTAGTTAGTCAGAGTTGCTTCTGTTAGTTGCTTCCCAACATTGTACAACATATTGACTCTGTGAGGCCATGCTTGAGCAGTAGTGTTCCTTCATAGTGTTGATAAATTAAGAGGCCTCTAGGCAGCTTTTAACATGATCCTGTCTAAGCAAGCTTGGTTGAATTAAGAGTTAATCCAGATCAATAAAGATTTATGGCTCGCTGAAAGCAAACAGACACAGAGAACCTCAATGGATGTGATCTGTAAACATAAATAGTGTGTGGCACAATTCACTGTACTCATTGTCTGTTGAGTCAATAAAAAAAAGTTATCATAGATAGATGTCTTGTACTGACTGAATTTTTATTTAAAATAATTTGCATTGACCGACTAAGGATAAACTGATGTACTTATCGTAATTGTTCAGATTTTCAGATTATTATTATTATAATTTTTTTAAAGTTACTGGGTATTAGAAACTGTAAATTGCAGAGACCCCGAACGATACATGCAAATCGTCCTAGGCCGTTTGTCTGATTCCCATGAAATGTAATGTGCATCATCTAGATATCTTCCTGACAAAAAGTTGTTCAAAGAATTCTGATTCATTAACTAGTTCAGAGGATAAAAGCAAAGTCCCTTTCAAAGCAAGTCAGTCCACTTGGCGGAAATTTTTGGAACGCTCCCGGGCAGCTATTTTCTATGGATACAAGTGGCATAAAAGTACATCTCCTAACTACTTGAAAGGGGAAAGACAGACAGCTCCAAAATGGTTTGTCAAGATAACGATCAAAGAACATATTTCAAATCAGTAGTCAAATATGACAACAATGGTATCATAAATTGTGCTACTTTAGCTAAGATCACGCTAAAAAACTAGCTGGTCCCGCGAATGCACATGCGCATTCTCGAGTTGACAGGCAATGTGTGTATCTAAAAGGTGTTTGATTCTTTTACCTGTAAGTGTGGACTTCCTTTTCTACATATGCCATATTGGGCATTCCATTTTCTCCCATTAATTTTAATACCAGTGCTCCATCTCTGGCTTCATCTCCGTATTAGTGACCAACGTGGTCTTCTGCAGTTGTAGCCCATTCACCTCAAGGTTTGAAGTGTTGTGCATTCTGAGATGCTATTCTGCTCTCTACACTTGTACAGAGCGGTTATCTGAGTTACTGTAGCCTTTCTGTCAGTTCGAACCAGTCTGGCCATTCTCCGTTGACCTCTCTCATCAACAAGGCATTTCCGAACTGCCACTCACTGGATGTTTTTTGTTTTTGCCACCATTCTGAGTAAACTCTAGATGAGTTGTGCATAAAAATCCCAGGAGATCAGCAATTAATTACAGAAATACTCAAAACCAGCCCGTCTGACACCAACAATCAGGCTACAGGCCAGATCACTAAGATCACATTTTTCGGCCATTCTGATGGTTGATGTCAATATTAACTGAAGCTCCGGACCCATATCTGCATGATTTTATGCATTACACTGCTGCCACATGATTGGCTGATTACATAATCACATGAATAAGCAGGTGTACAGTGCATTTTTAGACATGGCCCATAATGACTAATTGGCCTGTACCTTGACTGAGTGCAATGTCGAAACTACACAAAATGTGAGCAATTTCCGATGCTCGGGGCACTATAAATGAAGAACATGTTTCTAAACTCTTAAGTTGTCATTTATCACAATAACAACAGGATCTGTTGTTCAAATTTGGCAATCTTGGTAATTTCCAAAATGCTTGGACTCTGATGATTTCCGCTTGCAGTTATATTTTTTACATTTTGTTTATTTCAAATTCTTGTTTATTTTATAATTGTGTATGTAAATAAATATAATGATAAAAATGATAAATGATTAAACTTCCCATAAAATGGTAATTAAGTAAGGTTTTAAATTTCCCTCCAACAGTTACCAGCAATATTTAGCAAACTTTGGCATTAGGGGTCTGTACTTATTATGAAATATGAGATTTTTTTAACAAAGTTTTTTGTTGTAAGGATTTCAGATTACTAAATTACTAAGTAAATAAGTGTACTGTCTCTTTAAGAAGGTTTCAGTTTTAGTAGTCTTTCTGTGCCCCAAGAATGGCAAGAACTTTCCAAAGCAACAAGCTCCAATCTGATTGACTGGTTTCTTAGAGTTCGATTTTCCCGCCCTTTAACAGCATGTATAAAAAAGTGAACCATGATTGCAATGTGGGCAAGACCTTATGCAGATGTTTTTGTATGGTAGGTTTTGCATGGTAATTCATCCATGCATATTCATGAGAGTTGAGCGGAGTTGTCAACAGTGGTTAATTGCTTGTGAAAAAGCTTATTCCCCATTCCCCGTTTTAGTTTCTTTTAGCTAATTAATCTTCTTAGAATTTCCAATCTAAAATGAGAAGATTAATCTTGCGACTGATTACAAGGATTAACTTTTACATTGAAATAGAATGATTGTTTGACCTTAAACTGCTGTTTTTCTTAAGCAGATCCTAATGATGTTTAGGGGCAGCATATCTATTTTCAAGATGAAGGGAGCGAATAAACAAAACAACAAATTTGGATAATTTAAATTAATCTGTGTATGATTGGTGAAGGTTGAACGCTTGATTTGAATAGATGCCTTTCCGTTGGTTGTGTCTAATCATACTGAGATTTCTTTAGTCTTACATCAAGAGGGAATAATGAAGCACTTCCAACCCTTCAACACCAAGCACACACACACACACACACACACACACACACACACACACACATACACACCACCAAATTAGAAATTTATATAAATACATTATGCTGCTCCACTGATTGGCCATACTATTGTTTGCATTGTATATTAATGAACTGATTTTGGCATGAGAAGATAGTCAGAGAAGTTTCATTTCTGAATCCAGTGGTGAGTGTAATTACTTTCAAAGCACCTCCAAATTGAAAGAGTATAACATTTCACGCTGAATATTAGATAGTCGACACCTAGAGTATAGTTTTTAAGAAAGCTGGAACTGAATAAAGAGGGAAAGAAAATAAGAAGTAGGGCTAAAAAGTGTTACCTTTCCATTGTATCACATATATACTATAGCTACATAGGTATTGGGTTTGTTATATCAAAACTAATGTAGCAAATACTTGACACATGAGCCCCCATTCATCAAACAAATTCTTAGGGTCTGAATGTTCTTGCCCTTGCTTTAGGTAACTTCTATGGCACTCCAAAACCTCCTGCCGAGCCCAACTTGATTCAGCCTGACCTTGTGGACCAGGTTCTGTTTGAGGAGGATTATGGCGCTGAGGTTCCAAGAAAGAGAACCACTTCTGTCAGCAAGATGGATCGCAAGGACAGTGCCGTCCCCGAAGAGGAGGAAGATGAGGAACGACCACAGCTCCCAAACGGCATTCCAGGTCAGTCGACAGATTATTGTGTGCGTGCCTGTGTTAACTAAAATGTATTCGTAATAGATATACACTTTGAACATTCTGAAACCAAAAATACCTATAACAAATTATACAAAACTTTCCGCACTTTCGTCACACCAGAGATGGAAACTCGAGTTTGAGACTTGAATATTTGTACTAGTCCAATTTAAGTGTGCCGTGGAACTTACTATTTGAACATTTAAAAGAATATTCCAGGTTCAATACAAGTTAACCTCAATCGACATTATTTTTGGCAGAGTATTGACTACCGCAAAACATTATTTTGACTCGTCCCTCCTTTTCTTTAAAAATAAATGAATAAAATGAAGTTACAGTGAGGCACTTACAATGGAAGTGAATGAGGCCAGCTTTTGGAACTTTTAAAGACGGAAATGTGAAGCTCATCGTTTAATAAAAGCACTTACATTCTTCTGTTAAAACTCATATATTATTTGAGCTGTAAAGTTGTATAAATTGTCATTTTTACAGTCGTTTGAAAGTTTTAGGGTTTGTTGTCATTACATCAGAATGGCAACGAAGTTATAAAATTAGCTATAAGTCCAAATACATTTTTGTGGTAATCAATATTATGCCACAAATGCTGTCAACTGAGTTTAACTTTATTGAATCCGGAATATTGCTTAAAGAACCTTTTATATTTACTTTTGAGCACACTTTTTTTAAGCAATTTTCTGATCACTTCAAAATTAACTTTTAAAATGTTTCACATTGCACCTGGTTAGTCCACAGTGTTAGCTTGAATCCCAATTTGTATACCTCTGCTATACTTCTGCTAAAAGTGCGTACTTTGCTGGCGATGGAAAAGATCATACTTCTAACTACTGTATTTATTCAATTTGGCAGTATTGGTACATACAATCATGTCATAAAATTGCATCTTGATACCATAGACCCCTTTTCTTGTAAAGTGTTTGCATGTAAGCATAAGCATTTAGCTAAACAAATTACGTTCAAATTAATAAAAGTTAAATTTTTTTAAAAACTACTAGGCCACGTCTCCTGTTCATAGCTATTTTTCGATGAGTGAAAAAGTTGTTCCAAAGTCGAAAGAGAACCATTAAATAATCTTCCTCTTCTGTAGTGCATGTGAATGTGGGTAATATTAGGCCAAAAAGCAGATACATTTTGTGGATCCTTTACGCAAATTATGCTCACCATAAAGTACAGATGACAATTGAGTGAATTGTGATTTAACCTTCACTTTACTCTTGGAAAAGAGCACCATGTGCAAATGATCAGTTTAAGACCTCATATGATTTCCCAGAGGAAAACCCTGTCCTTTGTTCAAGGAGAATTCGCCACCGAGAGGCAGGCTTTGCTTAAAAAAGATGCAAACCCCCTGCTCACATACTCTCATTATTTCACAGTACATTTACATTTCATTTGGCAAAAGCTTCAAGCTTTAATTCACAGCTATTTACAGTTTATTAAAGGTATGTAGCTTTGGAATAGCATGCTACCAAAGTACTGCAGTATGTATACTGTGCATTGTTGGATGTTATTGGATTACAAAGTAATTAGTTACTGTAATTTAATTACTTTTCAGACCAAAGGTAATGATCACATTCAAAAGTTTTGTAATCAGATTACAGTTACTTACGTTCAATAAAAGTAATTACTTTTAAGTACATTACTTAGGCTACAAATATTTCAAAAAACACATTATTTATGCGTAACACAAGTAAAATGTGAATTATTTTGTCCATATGTCTGTTTGCGTTTTTGTGACACCTGAAGGGTGAGTGACAATGAACAAGGAGGAAAGAGATATTATTTTGAATTTGTTGAGCGGAAAAACAAAAAAATATTTGTGTCAAGTGTTTTAAAAATTTACTTAAAGTAATTATCAAAGTGATTACTTTCAGTGAAGTAATCAGAAAATGTATTTGATTACAATTTGAGAAAAGTAGTTAGTAATTTATAGTAGATTACTTTTAAAGTAACTTACCCAACACTGAAACTGTGGCCATGATTTTTAACGTCCTTTTCTTGACTCATTATTTAATAGGATTGCCAAAGGTTTTTTTTTGTACAATCTTGGATTAAAAATGTAAAACAACTTCTCTCAAATAGAATTGGACGGAACTTGCTGAATAAAACATGCAACGCATTGAGGTCATGTGATGACAATGTTTGAAACATTTATCATTATCTATCATATTGTGTACTGTTTCACATACTATTTATAAAAAACTGTATGTAGTAAGCAGTATGCAAGTATTCAATTCTGAGCATAGCCAGTGTGTTCCCTAGGAATTGAACCCATAACCTTGGAGTTATATAACATTATAATTCTTTTGAGATCAGTTATTATGCTTTCAAGAATTGAGGCCAAAAATTGTTACTTGTGGGCTCTATATGTATTCTGCGGTCCTATAGAGTCACATATGGTAAGCATGTTGCATTGCTCCATAATGGCTTACTTTTGTGTGTGGAAGTGCTTAAGTCCTTCAACCTAGCGTTGACCCCTGCTTTAAACATAAATGAAATGCTCAAATGTGTAATGGGATATGAACGCTCAAACCTTGCCCTTGACTTTATATAAGCCTCAAGTGTTCCCAAGAGGAAGTGAACTTAAACCCTCAGCATCTTTGCTTTTTATATTATGCGTGCTGCATTTCTGTAGGAGAAATGTGTGTAGTCCACCTTATAGATAAAGGCAAATAAACTGATTTAAAGGTGATATATTTCAAATATATTCTTCGATCCCAGCTTAATGTGTAGAAGGAAATTCTTTACAAAGAAGTAGTTGTTGCTGTTTCCTTGAGTGTATTGTTATTAATTAATAGCTGTATAGTTATATTTGACAGCTGGGATTGGAGAGGTCTTCCCTCCCAGCCTTGGCTAAAGCCAGTGGAGAGGGAATATGATAACTATTGAAAATTTGCTACGGTAAGTAATCCCTCAGCTCATGTTAAAAGGGGTGCGTTTAATGAGGAGTGTCCTTGCCGCAGACTAGCGTAATGTTTGCTTCAAAGTCTTCTGCCACTTCAAGTGTGCTTAACAAGAGGGAAATGGCACACACACACACACACACACACACACACACACACACACACACACACACACACACACACACACACACACACACACACACACACACACTGCTGTTACATACAAACATAGACAGCTGCTGTTACCAGGGGCATTTCTTGTTATGCTGCAGTGTTGTACTGTTGTTGTTGTGTTTACCTTATTCTCATATTTGTGGCACCATAAATTGTATATTAAGTCAATAGTCAGTTTGTATCTTGTGATTTTGGAAATAATTCTATATAACCCCTTTTCTGATGAAAATGTGAACGGTGCTTACACGTGCAAAACTAATGCCTGTGGTTGCTAGTGCATTGCCAGGGTCTTGCTAGGGTCTGCTGACTGAAGTCTGAAGTGCCTACATCCAAATATTGTGGTTTGGCTCGGCTACCTCCTTCAGTGTACGTCAATGGGATTTTTTTGTCTGTTTTATCATCCGCCAGGCAAAAGTTTGATCGCTTTGAAAAGTTATAACCCACTTTTTCCTCAACGAGCTGTGTGATTTGAGACATTATTCATGTCTGTATTACAAACTGTGTGGGACGAGTTACATCCCGAAGGGATAGTTCACCCAAAAATTGTAATTCTCTCATCATTTACTCACCCTCATGCCATCCCAGATGTGTATGACTTTCTTTCTTCTACTGAACACAAATAAAGATTTTTAGAAGAATATGTCAGCTCTGTAGGTGCATACAATGCAAGTGAAAGGAGACGAGGCCCTTAAAGACTCCAGGGGTTTAATCGGTGTCTTCTAAAGTGATCCAGTTGGTTTTGGGTTAGAACTTACCAAAATATAACTACTTTTTCTCTGTACACCTTGCCATTGCAGTCTCTGAGCATGATTTCAAGCTTGAATACACTTCGTAGTAATTGATGTATGTCAAGAGTGATAGATGGCTCAAAGGAAATGTAATCGAACTTGAAATCGTGATCGCCAAGGAGATTGCTATCAAGCTGTACAATTAAAAGGAGTTATATTTTGGTCTGTTCTCATGCAAAACCAAATGGATCACTTGCGAAGAAACTGATTAAACCACTGAAGTCTGATGGATTATGTTTATGCTGACATTATCTCCTTTTTGGTGCTTCAAAGGCTAGCTTGCCATTCTCTCTGTTGCATAGTAGATATGAATTATGTAAATCGCAAACACATATATGTATCTACACACTGAAATATTTTTCCTGGCCCATACCTGACAGTAAAGGACGTTGTGTTGATTGCACACCATCCTACTTTGACATGCAAATCGTCCCCTGCCTGCATTTTGAATTGTACTTTTAACTTTCTTTCTGTCTGTAGAGAGGACAGAGGAGTGGAGGAAAGCCGTGCCCAGCTACACTCAGTCCAGTGGTGGAGGCAGTGCAGGTGGCAGTGGAACATTGGAACTTCGCACCTGGAGCTCTTTACCCAGAGACGACAGTCTGGAACCCCTGCCGTACAACTGGGAAATGGCTTACACGGAGACTGGCATGGTCTACTTCATAGAGTGAGTGTGTGTGGTCGTGAGAAGAGAGATGTTCTAACTGTATGAGAGCTCCATTATTGACATGCACACAACTTTTGGGCCAATGTCTGTGGATAACTAACAAGGTCTACATCTAACAATGATAATTTGGATGTGTTGGCAGGGAAGAGTGCTTTTAAATAATATAAATGGGCAGATGTTACTTTAAAGAGATATTTCTTCTGACTATTAAAAATAACTTTCATTGATGTAAGCTAATGTAGCCAGGTTGATTCAGTCTTTTAAATTATGAATATTTTATTATTCTCTAGATCTAATTGTTTATATCAATAACAGTCTTTACAATATTAATGTTAATATAATACTAATGTTAACATTAGGAAATGCATTAGGTATCATGGACTAACACTGAACAATATATATATATTTTTTTTACTGCATTTGTTAATATTGATTAATGTTAATTTATAAAGATACAATTGTTAGTTCACAATACATTAACACATGTTAATATATACAATATTACATTTTAAAGGGGTAATGAAATGCTTTTTTATAGTTTTATTATCTTCCTTGAGGTCCACAGGTAATGTTATAAAAAAAAAATGTTTTGCATTAAAACAGTCATAATTTAGTAATATATAATAATTTTCCACCCTGTCTCTGGCCCTCTGTCTGAAATGCTCGGTTTTGGCTTAAGTGCCTCCTTAAAACTTCAATGTAAACACCCTCTGTTCTGATTGGTTAACATCGTGCAGTCCCTCGAATTCAGCCATATTTGAATCTCAGTCTGAAGAGAATGAACAAGCCCTTCAACATTATAATATTGTATACAAATATATTAAACTGTTCATCTCAAGCACAACTGTTATCACTCATACCCTGTCTACAGCTGATGTGAGTATCGAGTCACGTCAAAAGCAATATAACCCATTATAATCAATGATGCTGTCTACCATGTAAGCGTCCATTGCGGCACATCTCGTTTCACCGACAGTAAACAAATGTCTGGTTCCATTTTGCACTACCAACAACACAAATAACCAGTTTAGAAAGTTTGTGTCGACAGCCAAAAACCATTGTGTCACATTATGCCCTGTCAATGGACACGGCCGTTGTAAACAGGGTGTCAGCACCATAAATTATGAAACAGTCATGGCATTTGAAATATTCATGAATGGAACTTTTTGCTTACTGTTTTGCATCAGGTCCAAGTGTTTTTTACTACCCCATCCTTTTTTAACAATTCCTTTGCAAAGCTTGAAATGAAAACTTACAATCCACGCTGAAATATGCTGTAGACACATCTACATCCATTTTCCAGTATCATCCTGCGTTGAAATGCACATTGGTGGAAACGCTTCTAAACAGTCAAAGACGTCCGTCCAGTGCATGTTTTCATACAACAACAATACAAAATAGTGCAGATTGGTGAAAAAATGTGTCCATGATGCATTTGAGTCAAAACATCAAAAGCCAGTAGAGAATGGCTTCTGCTCTTTAGAGTTGTAACTTGACACTGCGTCTTTTCAAAGAGGCCCAAGATATGTATCAAGCGGTCAAAGACGTCTGTAATTTAAATAATTTAAAATAGTCCAGATGGTTCCCCTTTGGTGTTCAGGAATAGTTAGGCCACTTTAGGCCTTGTTTTGTTTTTCTCTTAGTTTACGACCTGAAGCACCAGTGGGCGGGGTCAGGGGTGCATTGATGTAAAAGTAGGCATTAATGTTTTTGAGCTGTAGAGGTGTTCATGAATGAATGTACCCCTAGTAACGTAGGCTAGTCATGGAAGTAGAGAACGAGGTGTTTTTGCAGCCTGGTTTCAATAAATGCTTTTATTGCATTGGGGATTAAGTTCTGAGTTCTGAAATTGGCAGTATGGTTTTATAGTAAATAGACCACTTATATGTCAAAATGTCAAGGAAAATTGTATTCCTCATGATATGACTCCTTTAATGGATGCAATAGTGTATGTTAAAATTAACATTAACCAAGATTAATTCAGAAAGTGCTGTAAACGTGTTGTTTATATTGTTCATGCTAACTAATGTAGTTAGCTAATGTTAATGAATACAAACTTAATGCAAAGTTTTTCCATTAGAACAGTGCAAAATAGAGACAAGAGGATTTTTGAACCCCATTGTGCCTGTTGTTATTACATTTCCTAATGTGATATGATATAAAACTCTGAAAATTACAGGATATTGTTTTCTATGCTTATTTGTTTAGTATTATTTTCATATCAATAAATGTGGGATTTGACACTGTATATATACAACACCACAGGACATTCTTTTTTTTGTTTGAGTTTTAATTTTTCTTTGTGTTTAGTATGGCAATTTTATATTCAGTCATTGTTTTCAAAATTGGCCGTTTTATGTACTGTATTGATGCAGTAGTAGTATACAAAGATATTGTATGTAAATGATGTACTGTATATGAAGGAATTATTTACTGGCTTTACATTTGATGCCAAATATTCCATATTCCATCGTTGGCAGATAACATTTTGTTCCCCTCCACAGCATTGCCAACAGTTTCTATTCAGGTCAAATCTAAAATGCCAGCAACACTGTATTCCAACTGCTATTTTCACAAACGGCATGCGTTATCACTTTCTTAACCCGTCTCACTGTTTTCTGATGTTTATCTCACACTGAAAAAAGTAGTGTTGCTTTTAAAAGTCAACAGTGTAGCTGTCAGAGCGAAAGAATAAATTTAGCTCACAGTGTGGCCTAGATGCTCTTTAAAGAACAGAGTCAAAAATATGTTTGTGTGTGTCTGTGTGTGCGTTCAGGGGTCGGCATCATAAATATTTTAGCGTTTCCAAAAAATTTTCAGTATAGTATTTGAGTTTCAGTTATAGGCCTCATAACTGTGGGCCATTGAAAATCTCTCCCTGTTTAGTCTACCAAAACTTTATAATGTGTCATTGTGACTTTTGCTGGATTTTCTAATTTGTTTTTCTTTTTTTTGCTTGTTCCTTAGTCATAACACAAAGTCGACTACATGGTTGGACCCTCGTCTGGTCAAGAAAGCCAAGCCTCCCGAAAAGTGTGAGGATGGAGGTAAATCGTTACGTAAACTCAAAACTGTAAACATTTAGCCACATATAAAAATATGCACTGCTGCATAAACACATACACGCATAAACAAATATCAGCTGACTTGCATTCAAACAGATGTATGTGCAAATACACACACAGTGGGCATGATTTCATAAGCTCATCTGAAGGCAGTCACTTCCTATAACCTTTTCATTTCCTTGTAATACACACACGTTCACACACACGAGTGCACACAATATCTTGCAAAATGTTGCTGCATCACTCTTTTAAGAGTGTTTTAAAGCGCTGTGCTGTATGCTCATTGGAGCACAATACTTTTGTGTGTGTAACTGTGTGTGTGTTTAAAGTTCTGTGTAGCGTGAACAGCTCTTTTTTTCTCCTCATTAGTTCATCAGGGCATAATGTTAGTACAGCAGAGGGGAACACACACTTGTACACACAACAGCTAACACTGCCTGCTTATTTGACTATTTCAGCTCAAAACATGCCATCTTTAGTACTGTTTCACACATAAAACAGCCAGTGAATATATTTCTGTTAAAACCTGAAAAATGGTATTTCATATGCATTATTTTACTGATTTCTTTTTTATTATTTTGATATATTATATATGTTTATCATGTTTATAGCCTTTGTCAGTTCATAATATGTAAATGTGTGTATCTAAACATAAATACCATATAGATATTTTCCATTTATAAATCTCGAATTGTGTACTTTACTATCAATATCGGTAAACAATGAAGTAGCATAATGATTCTTTGATTCTATTTGGACGTATTAATGTACTTCCTTACATTAAAGGGGTCATACCCTACATTTCTGATCATTAAATTTTTCCTCCCTGAAATCCATTTATACTGTATCAGTCAATGTTACTTGCAACAAAATTGTAATTTAGGTTTTCATAACCATTTTCCAACCTCTCTTTGACCCTTAGAATTATAATAGCAGGGTTGCTATTATACCTTCAAGACTTCTAAATCTAAATGACCTCTTTCTGAATATTCTGGAAATTTGCATGATATTTCATGCATGATACAACCTCTTCAAAATGTAGTAACATGCTTTGTTTAACGATGTTGGTGCAGTCAGAATTACTTTTACAATTAGTCATTTAGCAGTCACATTTATCCAAAGCGACTTACAAAATGAGAAACACAAGCAATTCATTATACAAAAGACACCAATATCTGAAGCATACCACTGATAAGTTCTAATTGTAGCAGGAGTATTACAGAGTTTAGAGAAGAAAGAAACAGACACAGAAGGTTTTTATATATAGAATGCAAATGTAGAATACAAGTGCCTTGTGTTTTCATTCTATATAGGCCTATATACTGTATATATATATATATATATATATATATATATATATATATATATATATATATACACACACATTGATCAGCCACAACTTTAAAACCTCCTGCCTTATATTATGTTGGTCCCCCTCGTGCCACCAAAACAGTGCCAACCTGCATCTCAAAATAGCATTCTGAGATGCTATTCTTCTCACCACAATTGTACAGAGTGGTTATCTGAGTTACCGTAGACTTTGTCAGTTTTAATCAGTCTGGCCACTCACTGTTGACCTCTCTCATCAACAAGGCAAGTCCGTCCGCAGAACTACCGCTCACTGGATGTTTTATGTTTTTGGCACCATTCAGAGAAAATTCTAGAGACTGTTGTGTGTGAAAATCCCAGGAGATCAGCAGTTACAGAATTACAGCTCATCTGGCACCAACAATCATCCATGCGATTATCTAATCCAACCAATCATGTGGCAGCAGTGAAGTGCATAAAATCATGCAGAGACCAGTCAGGAGCTTCAGGCAATGTTCACATCAACCATCAGAATGGGGAAATAATGTGATCTTAGTGATTTGGACAGTGGCAAGATTGTTGGTGCCAGATGAGTTGGTTTGAGTATTTCTGTTACTGCTGATCTCCTGGGATTTTTACACACCGCAATCTCTAGAATTTACTCCGCATGGTGCGCAGTTCTATGGACGGAAGTACCATGTTGATAAGAGAGGTCAACAGAGAATGGCCAGACTGGTTCTAACTGACAAATTCTATGGAAACTCTGATAACTGCTCTGTATAATTGTGGTGTGAAGAATAGCATAACAGAATGCTATCCTGAGATGAGGGTCGGCGCTGTTTTGGTGGCACGAGGGAGACCTACACGATAGGTTGTTGTTTCGAACAAGTTATTTGATAAACAAGGATGGATGGATGTGTGTGTGTTTGAGAAAGAGAGAGAGAGAGAGAGACGGAGCGTGTGCAATCACCTGTTGCCACAACCAAGCAGAGACGCTGTCAGCTTTCTGAAGGTCAGCTTTCTCAGTGGAAAAATAGCATCCAAGCAGGGATATTTCTCCCTATTTTGCGGTAGCCGGTGCGCAAGAGTTGATCACTATAGAAACTGCAATGTCCTCCACCATTTTAAACAGCACCCATTGTGTAATTAATCAGTCTGTTGTGTCTCTCAGCTGTGATGAACCGTAATGCTGAAGTTGTTCGTTTAAAGCGGGTTCAAGCTATTTCCTAGCTTTAGTAGTGTAGTGTAGTAAGTGTATTATGCGATCATGAAGAGCTGTTGTAAACGGCTGATGCGGATGCACTTCACATCACCTAACTGGCTCATATTACACACAAAAATTATCTTTTGCCACCACCTGCATGCTAACAGATGTAATGTCAAAAAAAAAAGACAACCCATAGCTCTTAACAGATCTGCACTGCTCTTACACTTTAGTTTAGAATGGCACAAACACAAGCGGAGTGATACACACACAGTGAAGCGTCAGAGTGCTGATGGTGTCAGACCATCAGTGCTCATGGAACGTCTCTCGTCCAATCAGATTCAAGGAACGGAACTAACTGTTGTGTATATACACTCACCTAAAGGATTATTAGGAACACCTGTTCAATTTCTCATTAATGCAATTATCTAATCAACCAATCACATGGCAGTTGCTTCAATGCATTTAGGGGTGTGGTCCTGGTCAAGACAATCTCCTGAACTCCAAACTGAATGTCAGAATGGGAAAGAAAGGTGATTTAAGCAATTTTGAGCGTGGCATGGTTGTTGGTGCCAGACGGGCCGGTCTGAGTATTTCACAATCTGCTCAGTTACTGGGATTTTCACGCACAACCATTTCTAGGGTTTACAAAGAATGGTGTGAAAAGGAAAAACATCCAGTATGCGGCAGTCCTGTGGGCGAAAATGCCTTGTTGATGCTAGAGGTCAGAGGAGAATGGGCTGACTGATTCAAGCTGATAGAAGAGCAACTTTGCCTGAAATAACCACTCGTTACAACTGAGGTATGCAGCAAAGCATTTGTGAAGCCACAACACGCACAACCTTGAGGCGGATGGGCTACAACAGCAGAAGACCCCACCGGGTACCACTCATCTCCACTACAAATAGGAAAAAGAGGCTACAATTTGCAAGAGCTCACCAAAATTGGGACAGTTGAAGACTGGAAAAATGTTGCCTGGTCTGATGAGTCTCGATTTCTGTTGAGACATTCAGATGGTAGAGTCAGAATTTGGCGTAAACAGAATGAGAACATGGATCCATCATGCCTTGTTACCACTGTGCAGGCTGGTGGTGGTGGTGTAATGGTGTGGGGGATGTTTTCTTGGCACACTTTAGGCCCCTTAGTGCCAATTGGGCACCGTTTAAATGCCATGGCCTACCTGAGCATTGTTTCTGACCATGTCCATCCCTTTATGGCCACCATGTACCCATCCTCTGATGGCTACTTTCAGCAGGATAATGCACCATGTCACAAAGCTCGAATCATTTCAAATTGGTTTCTTGAACATGACAATGAGTTCACTGTAGTACTAAAATGGCCCCCACGGTCACCAGATCTCAACCCAATAGAGCATCTTTGGGATGTGGTGGAACGGGAGCTTCGTGCCCTGGATGTGCATCCCACAAATCTCCATCAACTGCAAGATGCTATCCTATCAATATGGGCCAACATTTCTAAAGAATGCTTTCAGCACCTTGTTGAATCAATGCCACGTAGAATTAAGGCAGTTCTGAAGGCGAAAGGGGGTCAAACACAGTTTTACAGAGTTTAGTATGGTGTTCCTAATAATCCTTTAGGTGAGTGTATATATATACTGTATTAAAAAAAATTCCACCAGTTGAGGGTTATGGTTGAAGAAAAAAATAAATAAACTATCAGCAACTAATGGCATAGATTTTGCCGATAACTGATAGTTCCAAAAAGCAACTATCGGCACCGATTACTATATCGGTCTACCTCTAATATATACACTTTATATCTCAAATTGATCTTAAATCTCAAATTGTGCACTTTACTATCAATATAGATGAACATGGATGCAGCAAAAATTTTATTTGATTCTATTTGGACATAATAATACTTAATCTCTGTCTTTCCTTACATTAAAGAGGTCACTTTCCTTAATTTTTATAATTTTATTTTTCCTCCCTGAAGTCCATTTAGATCAAAGTGACATACAAAATGAAAGTATAACAACATAAAAGCTACTTTGTGTGTGCATGTGTGTGTTAGACAGAATATGTGTGAATTTGCATTTAAACATGAACACAATATTTTTATTCCCTTATCATCAGAACTTCCATATGGTTGGGAGGAGATTGATGACCCACAGTACGGCACATATTATGTTGAGTAAGTCATATACAGTATATTGTGTGGATGTGTATAAATCTGTATGTCTTTTTTGTGAGTGTATGACTCTATTTCAAAACCTAGTGAGCTGCTTACCTAGAAAGCATTTTAAGGCATCATAGGCATGCTCACTATGGATCTGCCTTGGGTGCCATTCACACATAAAGCATTCTTGTATTCATTTATACAGTTTTTCCTCCCCTTTTCTCCCCAATATCCTCGTGGTGGCATAGTGCCTCATCTTAATCCGGGTGGTGGACTACGAATCCAAACATCTTATCACGTGGCTTGTTGAGTGCGTTACCACGGAAACATAGCGTGTGTGGAGGCTTCACGCTATTCTCCGCGGCATCCACGCACAACTCACCAGGTGCCCCACCGAGAGTGAGAACCACATTATAGCAACCACGACGAGGTTACCCCATGTGACACTACCCTCCCTAGTAACCGGGCCAATCTGGTTGCTTAGGAAACCTGGCTGGAATCACTCAGCACACCCTAGATTCAAACTTGTGACTCCAGGGGTGGAAGTCAGTGTCTTTTCTCGCTGAGCTACCATTTGATTGTTTTTAAATGTAAATGTGTGCTAGATGGACATCTTTGACCATTGCGGCATGTTTTGTGTCATGAGTGCTGTGCTTTTCAGAGGCCTTGTCAAGTTAAAAGAAGTTCAGCCTTTTATTAGCCATCACCTGCAAGACATCTATATTCTGTTCCATTCCGCTGTCCTGTGCTTTGCTAGTTGTTTTTGAACGTAATAACGTGTACTGTATGAACGACCCCTTTAGTAGGTAGCTGCCTAACTAACACAGCAAGGCCACTTACTTTGTTTGGGTTGTTTGCATTTTTGATTACTTTGGCTGTTTGTTAAAGTTTTATTTTATTAATTTTTTTTTCAAACTCCTGTCTTTTCAGTCACATAAACCAGAGAACCCAGTTTGAGAATCCAGTTCTAGAAGCCAAGAGAAAACTTGGTTTGGACACCGCCGTTGCAACTCAAACCCAACAGAGGGCAGCACCTCCTCCAGGTACAAACACATGTACACATACAGTAAATTACACCTTCTCTAACTGTGAATTTCAGCTGAATTTATGAGTTTATCGGGGAACAGCAAAGACACTTAGCATGTCAGAGCTTACCAACAGTCACACAAGTCACAAACAAATGCCCTCGCTGTTTAAATGTGTTTGTGTGTGTGTGTGTGTGTATGTGTGAAAGAGAAAAGAAGGATGCAGAAAGATAAGATTAAAGAACAGTGAGTCCTCTGCCATTCTCAATATAATAAATTCAAGATTCTTCCATTACACTGGATGCATTATAGATGCATGTGCATATATGAGAGAGCATAAAAATCAGAAAGAGAGAGTGCTGTTTTAAGGTGAATGAGTGGTGAGTATAAATGTTATAGAGATTGCTTTCCAGTGCATCACAGACTGCATTAACATAAAAGAGAACATTAACATCTATCATGCATTAACATTCTCTCTTTGATCAGAGCCACTCTAAAACATGAATTTCCTTCTTTACAATCACTCCAAATATTCTGTTATTTCCTGAAACAATGGCTACATTCACACAGCAGCTGAATAAAGTTGTCTGACTATGTAAACATGCGCTGGACGTTAATCTTTGACCACTGCGCCTTGTCTCGTTGTATTCTTTTCAGTGGCACGCACAGGAGTGCCATAGTTTTTAGACATCCTGTAAAGTAAAAAGTAAACTTTTAAAAATGCACCTCGAGACTCCTGCATTCTTTTTCATACATATATATATATATATATATATATATATATATATATATATATATATTTTTCCTTTTTTTAAAGTATAGTTTATATTTCCTGGGTAAAACATCTTCTTTTAGTTCCCCTTAAAATGATGACAAGATGCAGTGATTTTTTTCTTTCTGCCTAGGTGTTTATTTGATGATATTTCCTGTATTTCACACATTCCCAAGTGTATCTGTCTGCACCCCATAAGAGGACAAGGAACACTCATTACACGACACACCCACTCCAAGTAACACCCCCACTTGGATCATAAAGCAATTCTATTGGCTAAAATATCTTTTAAAATCCTGTGCAATAACGGTATGATTCATGTTGTCTTAACTGTGTAAATTTGACCAAGAATACAATTTTAATTATATGTCACATACATCTTATTATAAAATTGAAGATATAAATGGTGACATTAAAAATGTTTCTGTTCATTTTCTCCAGTTCGCTCACAATCTAACCGGTTAGCCTATTAGCTTAGCATATGCTAGTGTAATGCTCCTGTTCTACCTGCTCCGTAAGGGACTCAAACCGGTGTCTCTGGCATGTGAGGCGAGTGCGCTAACTAGGAGGCTAAAGGCTACAGCCTCTAGCGTCAGTCGCTAGTGCACCTCTTGAGGTTAGGAGAGTGAGGTTTATACACATTGCACAGCTATCTATCAGCTGGCCACCATTACGCTCACACCCAAACCTTACTCCCATCAGGGTCACGGTTCCATTGTGACGCTCCTGTTCTACCCACTTCGTACAGGACTCAAACTGGTGTCTCTGGCATGGGAGGTGGGTGCGCTAACAAGGAGGCTACAGCCTCTAGCATCAGTTGCTAATGCACCTCTTCAGGTCAGAAGTGTGAGGTTTATACACATTGTACAGATATCTATCAGCTGGCCTCCGTTACACTAGCTTCTTCTCCTCATCATTTTCATCACATTTCTACTCAATGTCACCACCTACTGATATGGCGGTAAGATTGTAATCACGTAATGTAGCTTGCTACATTTTAAGCTACTTGTACAGAGTATTCTGTCATAGATAAGCATAGTACAATATAGTGCATTACAGTATAAAAGTATGCAGTATGGTGCAATATAATATGCATGCTATCTATACAAACCCATGTGTAAAAAAAAAAAAAGCTACATTTTAAAATGTCATTTTTCATATTTATACTACTACCTCTACAAACAAAACCCATTTGAACATAATTTCCTTAGCACATTACTGTATAATATACCATTCCTCTTATCTTGTGACTTGCTGTTGCATTTCTGTATGTACAGACAGCTTCTGATCAGAGGTCTGTGAGCACCTGAACGTGTGTGAGCTGTTAAGAGTGTGTGAGCACATCTGGGCAATAACAAGGTGATATCTGATGGTATCAGCTGGTAATATCATGGTACATTGAGATACAATTACCATATTTATGTACTATTATGTATTTACATGGTGCGTTAAAGTACTTCAAAGAATACCATGGTACTACCATGGTAATTTGATATATGATTATCCCATTCATTTACAATTGATAGTGCATGGTGCTTTAAGGTAATTCAAAGAGTACCATGGTACTACCATAGTACTTCACTTTACCTTATTCATATTGTACTGTATTAACATGGTGCTACCTGGTAATGATACATGTCCAAAAAACATGGTTATGCCATGGTACTTTTTTCATATGTTTTTGTGTAGGCTACTATGTCTTTTGATACTCTATTGGGGTAAAATCTTACCTGCAGTGCCATTCAACCTGTACATGTGTTGAAATTAATAAAGACCTTCTTCATCGCTGGCAAACGAAAGGATGCATTTGTAGGTTTGGTTTCCAACAATTGTAGATCCATGTAACTAGCTTTATCTTTATTTTCCATATTTTTTTTAATATTCTGTGAGCATGTTGGCAAGTTAGAGCATGCACCAAATGATTCAGCAGCACGTGTGTGAGCTTTCTGAGTCATTTAGTTTGAATCGCGAACTGATTCAGACCGCTTTGCTATAGAGCTGTTCAGTCATGACGTCAATTTGTAGGTGAACCCGGAAGTCTAATTCGCCATTGGTTCCCTCTGGATTTTCATATAGGTTTATATAATGTTTTTTTTTACTTATTTGTAAAATAAGGTCTGTGCTAAACATTACATGATGATACGTGGACGTTTTGTTTGACAACATAAATTACTCAGTCATACCTCAAACATGAATTTTGGAGCCACCGTGTGTTTTTAAAAAAGTATGTAATTCAATACTGCTTCAAAATTCCCGTTTGAGATATGACTGTGTGTAATTAATGTTGTGGAGCAAAACGTCCATGTATCGTCAAGTAATGCTTACCACAGACCTTATTTTCCCTCATAAGTTCAAAATCCCCATTATAAAAACCCATAGGAAAATCCACAGGATTTTGACTACAAGCTGAACAGCTCTATAACATGTGACCAATTAATTGTAAAGAACCAACTCGGAAGAGCGATTCATTTGTGAGTCGGACATCTTTAGTTCTGACTCAAAGAAGTAGCTTTTGTCAAATAGTAAACACCCATGTGTAATGTATGATGTAGCAGTGTAGCTTTTGTCAATGCTATGTACTACCAAATGAAAAATATATCTTTGCTACTGAAAAGCTACTTGATTTAAAAACTAGCGAAGCTACCACCTCGCATTTTGTAGTGAAGCTACAGACAAACAAAAAGACTTTTGTTATTCCAAATAGTACATTCTTTGGCCAATAAATCCATATTTACTGAAATGTACGGCAGAGATGATAGAAACAGCTGGAGAGAGGATTATGCATCAATCTGAGCACTATGATTGGATGGAGCCCAGCGAAACAGAACATCTATTCAGTCATTAGGGGTTGAAGGAAGGTCAAGGGGAAAAAGTGCATTTTATTTGCTTTACTGAAACAGACAGTTACAATGGCAGTGGTGAGACGGCAGCACCCAGACTAGCTTGTATAACCATGTGATGAATTAGTTTACACTTCAAAATTAATTTGAAGTCATTGCATTAGATAACAAAATATCAAACCAAGTGGCATTGGTAAAGAAAATCTACATCTCCTCGCCGAACTAATTTAACTTTTCTAGCCATTTTTGTATTTACAACTTTTAACCAACTGGCTCCAAGCTAATTTTTAGAGCATATAAGAAATCAGAGCATCTGCAGGAGTATCATTATCAACATGCAGTGGGTATCTATTCAGATAGGCTTTCTACCGCCACGATCACCACGTGAATAAGTCATTAGCAGCTCTAACCCCCTAAGGGGCGCTATAACCATACAATATAAACAGGCCAGAGCTGAATGCCGCTAAGCACTTTTTCCCAACGTATCGACCATTGAGTTGGAGGTGGTAAGAGCAAGTTAAGCTTGTTTTGCCAACAGCCATAAAAGAGAAGAAAAAGAGGAGGATGAATATATAAACATGTTCCAGTAAGTTCAACAAATTTTGTTAAAAATTTCTTAATAAATTCTTTGATTGAACGTCGGAGATCCGAGATTGAGTCTGGCTCACGTCATTTGCAGATCAAATCCCCAATTTTCTTCCAATCATTTCCTGTCCTTTCTCTGCCCTCGTGTTAATATAAATGGCAAAAATGCAATGTTTTGACAGGCCTTCCTCTCTGTAATAGAGATTCACAACTGTCATTAAAGCAGATGCAATTGAGACTGTTTACAAAAGCACATTTTCTCTCTCTCTCACAACACACACACACAGGCTCAGACACACACAATTCGCTTTCACAAACACAATCACTCTCAGACTCACATTGACTTAATACTCAAGTTTCTTTTAGCTCAGTGCAATTCTTCCTTTATTTTTCAGAGATATAATAGCTCATTAAAACTGTGATCCTTAATGTCTTCTAGACTTCTCCATTGATTTGTGATACAACCTCTCTTCTTAGATGTTGACTCTTCCATATTACACTGCAGACTGTTTCCATCTTTTCTTAAAAACAGTCCTGGGCATCAAATACAACTAGCTTCCCTTAAAAGTTTGGGAAGCTAGTTGTGACTTTATGTTCTGACTTTAAATTTCAACTCAGTGGAGATTTAGCTCTACACCCTAACGTTGAATGAGTTTGATCCTGTTTCGTGTGATTTTTGTATTGTATAATATTAAGAATGTAAGTCAGATTTAAGCACTGAACCTCCATCCATCCATCTTCAACCGCTTATCCGAAGTCGGGTCGTGACTCAAGCATTGAACCTAAGAATCAAAATTAGTTTTTTTTTGCCATTGCACCCCCTAAAAATTTACTAAATAAACTTAACAGATAATACAGATTTAAAATTTGCTGCCAAATCTCTTTTGGAAAAATGCTCTGTACAAAGAGAACGCTCCAAATTTGAGACAAATTTTCTTCTTTTCTTACAGGAAGAAAATAAATTTGGTTCAGGACAGTCAAGAACGTGAAAAACTGCCAGCTTCCCCTAAAACCTTTAATTAAAACAGTGGAAAGTTTGCTCCACACACTAGTGTTGAAATGATTTCATGTTTTGTGTGGTCTAATGAATTTTGTCCAATATTTAGGATGTAAGTGTTATCATCACTCTGTCCTCTTGGGATCCCACGCGACAGCATTATTTTAGTTACTAACAATGAACGTTCTTGTTTGCATTGAGAGAGAGAGAGAGAGAGAGAGAGAGAGAGAGAGTAATTAAAGGTTTTGTTTACTACTCAAGACGTTTGTAATGACTTGCTGTTTTAATGACCTTTTAGTTAAACGTACAAAAGACAACTCTGAACTTCTATGGAATCTCTACATAAACAGGGATATTGGGCTCTATTTTCGAGAATGCTCTAGGGGCATCGCCCAATGACCATGCACAGAATCTTATCTAATTTTCTTGTGAGCACTTATTTTAAGCGCAATGCAATTGCCAGTGTGTGTGGGAGTGTTTGCACACACACGCAAACTGTGGTTTGTATTGTCTGTTAATGAAGTACAAGGCGCAGTTCGCTAATTTCCTTAGAAATAGATCATTGCACTAAGAAGTTTCAGAACCACGTTTTTTCAGCGCAAAGCCTAAACTCAGTTCCTGCCTTTGCAGTTTGGAGATTCCACCAGGCAGGTTGTAATAAATTTACAAAATCTTAAAATATAGTGGAAGGTCAAATTATATCCCTGACAATCACTGCTGTAGCCATTTTATGAAACAAAAATGTATAGCTTTATGTTAAACTTTCTAGAGTTTATGGTTTATTTTTCAATTATTATTATTATTATTATGTTTATATTTATATAGCTAACTTGAGTGATTTTAAAGTCACTGCAAAAGGGTGGTTATATACAACTTTGTTATTTTTATTATATTTTCATTCTAAATTTATTTAATCTAAATTTAGAAATATGTTTGGTTTAATTTTTTGTGTTTCAATAAAGTATTTTAATTTTTAAAGCCAAATCGACCAGTAGAAGTGAAGTGCATGCAAAAATCCACAGCCAAACCTGAAGGCGATAAAATCACTGATAATACTAGACATGATTTGTGTGTCACTTGAGCGATATGAATAATAAAACTTACATTATCTATAATTAATGGAGCCTACCTGCAAATCCTGACAGGAACCCAATTTTTTTATCCATATAAAAGAGCGTGAAACTGTCATAGAAATATGCCTGACATTCAACATAGTGAATGTGTTAATGCACAAAATAACATAAGTACATATTTCTATTCTTCTAATTCATTGCATACAGCCCATTTATACTGCAAACATCTTATGAATGTGCTGTCTTTGTTTATATCATTGTGCTTGCGTAACCAGTTCTACTTGACCCGTGGCATTTGAACCGGGGTCTCCAGCATGGTGAGGAAGCTAAAGGTTACAGCCTCTAACGTCAGTAGCTGGCTAACGTTACAGTCACCCCCATCCGGGTCATGGCGCTACTGTAACCGGTCCTACTCGACTTGCACCAAGCGGGATTCCAGGGTTTCTGGCATGGGAGGCGGTCATTTTAAAGAGGAGGCTAAAAGCTACAGCCTCTAGTGTCAGTTGCTAGTGTGCCTCTTGAGGCCAGGGGAGTGAGGTTTACATGCTGCACAGCTACCTACTAGCTGGCTACCATTACACTTGACAGGGAATGGACTATAAAATAGGAGCCCAGGGTGCAATAACTGGAGGAAAAACATCAGAATTAAATTTGCACTTTACCCAGCCCATTATCGCTTTGTGTGCGCAATTTTGCCAAACCCAATTGCGCCTTGACATAGCGCATGCTTACATGAAAATATAAAAACTTCATGGCCATGCCCATTGACTTTGAGTGTCTGACTTAACACATAGCGCTGCACTTAGTGCTCTTAAAATAAGGCCCATTATGTGTTGTTATATCAATATTTTTGCATCTGTCAGATAGGTTGAACATTTGTGCTTATAAGCAGGCACTTTTTTGTGTAGTTGGTGCTGAAAAAACTACTCACACTGAAAATGGCTGTTAGAAAAATAAAGTAATAATTTGCTGAAGAAGCAAGATAATAAACAATTATCTAAATACCTTATGGCTATTTTGCTGGATCATTAGACATAAAACATGACAAATATACTGAATTAAGACTTGTATTATTCGGAACGAATAATGTGAATAATGAAACCTGAAAAAGTGTATAGATAGATAGATAGTTTGACAGACAGATAGATATAGACAATCTCTAATATAGTACACAACCTATCTCTGTGTTTGCTGATATTGTATATGCAAGTCATCACAGATGTTCTTTGTGTTCTCATACCTCTGTCTCTCTTTAGGTGGAGCTGGCGGTACGCCTGGGTTCACACGGGACCCAACCCAGCTGAAGGGCGAGCTGTACCACACAGCTCTCAGGAAGAGCCAGCAGGGTTTTGGATTCACCATCATTGGAGGAGATCGACCTGATGAGTTTCTGCAGGTGAAGAATGTTCTTGGAGATGGACCGGCTGCCCAGGACAACAAGATGGCCTCTGGTGAGTGAAAGGTCCAATTTGATAAAAAAAAGTTTTAGTGAACACTCTCTTCTTTACAGGTGATTGAAAAGTAATGTCACATAAATAACTTGTCTAGGCACCTAGTAAGAGGATCAACATTACCTCCTAAATGTATTTATTTAATGGTGAAGTTAACAGTCATATTTGCTGCAGTTCCGTTTGGTGATGCTAGTGGTACAGAAATTACACAGTTCACCTATAAAGGTAGTCCCAAAATGTTCCATAAGTTGACATGTTGGACAAACAGAGCAATGTTTCAAATTCGCCACTGCCTTTGTAGAAGTCAACCTACAAATGACTTGCTTACAGTTGTCTCTGCATATTAGTTCTGACATTATGTATTTCAGATAGGATGTTTTTATAGTACAATGACCTTTTATGTCAAAAGATAAAGGAAATTTTGCTTCCTCACGTCATGACCACTTTAACAGGATGAGACAATTGTTCTAGGATGAGAAAGACTTGCGGTGATTAAGGAGTGAAAAAATTAGATAAATGCCAGAGGAATTTGTCGATACTTAATCTAGTGTCCTTCGAAACACAAATGGATTGCAAAGAAGTTCACCTTTTTTAAGGATTGTTAACTTTTGTCTTCTCATACTCTTCCCTTCCTTCTCATTCAAGGTGACGTTATTGTGGAGATTAATGGCACACTTGTCTTAGGCAAGACCCACGCTGACGTTGTACATATGTTCCAGTGCATCCCCATTAACCAGTACGTTGACATGGTCCTCTGCCGCGGATACTTGCTCCCCCCTGATGTGGACGTGGATAGTGAAGACCTCCCCCCTCCTCCCCCTCCTCCAACAGGAGAGATTGTAACTGCCGTACCCCTCATCAATGGCCAACCATTGCTGGTCAAAGGTGATGCTCTCCATGGTTCCTCCCAAGAGCTTCACTACGTAACCACAGACTCCAGTGGGCGGCCTGTGGTCACCGCACTTCCTCCCAGCACCGCCGGTGCCAACGATAGGCCCGAAACTGGGATGCTACATCCGGAGCTGGTGAGTGTGTCGATCATGAAGGGACCTGGTGGGTTTGGGTTCGCCATCGCAGACTCTCCGCTGGGCCAGAAGGTGAAAATGATACTGGATGAGCAGTGGTGCCGTGGTCTGCTCAAAGGAGATGTTATAAAGGAGATTAACAGACAGAATGTGCAGATGCTGAGCCATGCGCAGGTGGTGGATATATTGAAGGACCTGCCCGTGGGAAGTGAAGTCAACCTGTTGGTGTTGAGAGGAGGTAAGAGAGCTGGAGAGTATAGGGTAACATCCCACAGATGCATTAGGGTCCGTTCACAATGAATGTGAGACCCTGAAAAACAGCGAGACGTGGCGCAAAGGTCAAAGACGTCTGTATAGCGCATGTTTACATAGCAAAGCAAATGAAAATCAGTGCAGGCAGACCCCAAAATGTGTTCAGTGTGAAAAAGTTTTAGTAAGGTAAGCAGACTTCATGAGGGTGAGTAAATGATGATAGAGCATTCATTGTTTGGTGAACTATGCCTATGACGTAGAAAAGAAGTCTGGTGGCGACACCAGCAAATCAGCTTCCAAAACACAACATATGCTGGAAGGGAAAAGCTAAAAGTCTCCATTTTCCCTTTTGTCTTTTTTTCATGGTTATCTCCCCATTATTCAGTAGGTGAGAAATCAGATCTATTCTTTTCTCCACCTCTTAATTTAGATTTTATCTCTCTGGAGGATTCATCTGTAGTATCCGTCACCATTTTCTACTTATGTACATTTATTCTACACATCTTTAATGGCTGCTGGATGATGTATGTCTCCTGATTAATGCCCTGAATTGGCTCACTGGCTCAGAAACACCCCACTTTAAAGCACTTGAATGACGCAGCCTCTTTGAGTTGCTTTTTAGCTTGATGGATTGAAATTAATAATGTAGCATTGAAACAATGTATTCTCATTCCTTTTATATCTTTGAGAGGCAGCAAACATGCAATGCTGTCTTTGTAATAGGACATGAAACTTTCTATCTCAGTAACGAGTTCTATTTTTTCATCCTGACGATGATGATGAGTACCTTTTATATATATTTATTTTTCTTCATCACTCCTTATTTCTCATTTCCTTTCCTTGTGTTTCTAGGTCAGACATCGCCTGTGAAGAGTTTAAGACCTGTGAGTATGATAATAGATTTTAGAGATGATAATGGCCTTGTTGATGTGGGGAAATCATAATTAGATCAGTCACATGATCGTAAACAAACTGAGAATCTCAGGCAGTACAACAGTGACAAAACCTTATGGTTTACAGTAAATACGGTAGAAGTAGACAATATTTCAAACAATCAGTTTGACTGATTAATCTGTGTCGATTGTTGTTTTTTTTTGCAGTATAGCAGTGACCTCGTAAGGATTTGATTTATCTAAATCTTTCATCATTCACAATGTTCATCCATATTTTTATCCTCACTTCTAGGGATGTGCCGAAGCCGAATACCTTATTCAGAAAGGCACGAATAATGACTTCAAAATGAATAACGGATTCATCCAAATAATTAAAAAAATATTTGTATGACTGATTATCCAAAAAGCACAAGGATAAAGTGACATTTTAAATAAATATAGCCAACATTACAACCAATGTATGAATTTTTGCAGCCAGTATTTCTAAATACTGTAAAACTTATGAATGAAAATGCGCATCTTGTGATTTCAGATCGGATGGGTGCAGTCTTAACTCCATTTGTGGCCTCTGTTAATTGTTCACGTCTGTAGCTTGTCGAGTGAAATATTAATAAAGATACAACATCATATACACTTTCCATTTCTTGAAATGTCTATGTTAATGTATCACACAATTCACACATGATTCTTATGTATTTATTTATAGCCTAAACCTTAGTGCGGTGTTTAATTCCTGACCTGAAGTGATTTAATGTCAGAGCTCGTCTTTCCGTCTCCTAAAGTTGACCACTTATATCCACATCAGCAATTAAAGTTATTAACTGGTTAAGACTTTATTCTGAAAAAAAGTTGAAATGCTCATAAAGGTTTAAATGCTCCATAGAGTAGTCATCTATTAGGGATATTCAGCCATGTAAAACGAAGAAACATGAAACATGCTCAATCTTTTTTCTTCTTCTTCTTTAAACTGTGCTAAATTTGAAAATGTTAAGGCACTATATAAATTTAACATTATTATTATTATTATTCAACTACATAATGCTGTCTTATCGTACAAATTCCTGATAGACTTAAGGGACTTTCACCTGTTTGTAGGCTATATTGATTTTATTCTCATTTCTTTTAATGTTTGAATTTGTATTTATTATTCACTGCAAAATGTGTGCTTGACATTTCACATTTTGCTTGACACCTCCTGTCTCCAGAATAATGTAATACATGAACAGATGAATGAAAATTCAGTTTCAGGCAGATATTAATATCTGAAATAACAGGAGAAACCACAACATATTCCAAAGTTAATGTAGCCCACAAATTCAGCTTCATCTGGTTATAAAAAAAAGAATGAAATAATATTTGTGTAAATAATTAATATATAATAATAATAATTATTATTATTATTATTCGGCTATTATTATGAAAAGGCATATGCAAGGCATATTTTATTAATAGAAACTATAAATGTAAAAGTAACACTTAAAAATGGGCGTTTCATTTAGTTTTGACACACTTCCAATTTAAGCCCCGCCCTCACCCGGTTCTATACAAATTCAGTAACAGATACAGATCATTTTTTCATATGAACACATACAGATAATGGCATTGCTGCACACCCCTACTCACTTCAGTGGATATTTAGTTATTTTGATTAGTTAACTAAGTGTTATAAATTGAAGCGTGAGCATTCAAAGAAAATTAGGCTCTATGGAAACATGCCCCATCAGCATATACAACATGCCTTCAGCTTCATATCTTGTGAATAATAATTAACCTTATTCCTCATTAAACCTCATCTGGTGAAATATATATCCCTAAAACCCTTAATTTGGTAAATATATAGGCTACAACCAGCTTAATTTGGTAAATACTTACATATAGTGAAGTAACGGAGCCAAGTCTGTAATTTCAAAATAAGAGTCCAGGGTGTATTTCGGGCTTGTTTATATCTCATGTCTCACGTTAAGCACCGTATTTTAATTATTGGAATTTTTATTGTACAATAAGCTGCATTTAGAATTGTATGTACTTGTAGCCTCTATCCCTGTGCATGGGAACGAAAGACTAAGAAAACATTTTAACATTCTATAAATTGATTTTAAAAACTATAATCTGATTTATCGGTCTTTTCCACCACCTTTATTGTTGGTATCAGCAAAACCTACTATCTGTCAACCTCTAAATTATGGTATGGCCCTTCTCAAGATAACCTACGATATGGGCATACATGTTAATTTCACATATGCAACCAACATTTACATAATCACTCATTATTGGTGTTTGCTAAGGAAAGTATCATGAAGAAATCCCACAGATTTACATTGAAGGAGGGATCTGAGCCATACCTAAGGAGAAGAATATTTTAGAGACTCTTGGGATGGGCTCTTTTGACTTGGGCCAGCAATGCCTCCTACACACTACACGAATTTCAAAGATGTCGGATTGTGGTACCGTTCATATTACACAACTGTCTGTCTTGTCATGGAAGTCGTAGGATTTTCATATTACACGAGGAATCGGTGACAGGGGTGAACACATTACAAAACGTTTCACTATTGACGAATCCCAGACGACCCTGCCTGGACTCCAAATTACATTTCACAACAGAGTACACGTGAGAAGTGATACGAGATATGAAAACAAATGCATGATCATATGTCATGCTAGTAAATGTTCTGTTGCAGGTACATCAGGACTCCTCCCACTGAAACGTCCCCTGCCCCGTTTCTTGCTCTATCATTGGCTGTAGGTTAACGCTGCAGTTGCATTCATTCAAAACACATTTCACATCGCATGATTTGGAATCGCAGACAGGTCCAGATATTTAACATGCTAGATATCTGGCAGACAAAGGCGAAGCGTCGGCGATTCTCTCAGATTGCGTCTTTTATAATTCATACATGCTCACGGGAGCGAGCTCTGATTTACCTATAAATTGGTCCTAAAATCGTGTAGTGCAAACTCGGCATAAGAAACCACCTAGCAACCACATAGCAACACCCTGGCAACCACCCAAAACACCATAGCAATGTGGCTGTGAGTTTTGCATTGGTAAGCACCACTTATTTTATATTAATTGCAATATGGCCCATCTCTAGGCCCCTAATACCAAGGATTGTACATGTGTGTATATATGTATTCACAAAGCGCACATATGTACAGTATCTAACATTTACATAATCAGTAATGTAATTTTTGTTTCAAATTCTTGTGGTAGGCTTAATTTTCCTATGGGCTTCCTGCAAGATAAGATCTTAATCACAATGCTTGTCTATGAAGAGTCCCTTCTGTCACAGAGGCTGTTAGATAGATTTTATTTGCATATGGATTATGTGAATCTTCCTTTCCCAGCTAAACAAACCATAAAGGCACAAGCTTTATGTTAATAATCATGTTTCTGTGTCTGCTGTTAATTTTTATAGAAAGGCAAAATACACTTAAAATATTGAACCTATATGCATTGGTTGGCATTCCCTGTGGAGATACTGTATAGCCAGAGCAGTGTACAGTATATGTTGTTTGTAAGACTCCATATCTGTGTGCACTCTGCTGGCAGTTTTGTGAAATGGTCTTAAAAGCATCTACTCTCCCCTTTTATCCCAACAGAGACATGGAATGAGTGCCAGCACGGAGACTCTGGACCGTTGCCATGACATCATGGTACCCCCGGCTTTGACCTATCACTCAAAAACACTGCCATGCAACTCACCAAAACAAGATGCTTCACTCCACTACAGAAAACCCAAAGCCTTGCCAGAGAGCATAGGTAAGTATGTGCTGAAGTAATGCTGCAAGGAGGAAACTGTAACACCACCATGTTGTGGAGCCTGTTTTAGTCGGACATAATTAGTTGAATGCTATTATTTACTCACAAATAAGTACCTCATGTATTTTAAAACCGGGATGAATTTGATTCTTCCATCTGTGAAGAACAAAAGTAGGTATTAAGCAGAATATTCAAGCTGTTCTTTTCCATACAATGCAAGTGGATGGTAATTTATACTGTCAGGCTCCAAAAAGAAACTAAAAGTACCATAAATGCACCATGAAAGTAGTCAGTGTGATTCATGCATTATATTCACTGAAATGTATAGATAAAGTGTGTAGTTTCAGTGCTTCTAGATTCACCTTGTAGAATTGCAAAATTATAACTGACAAACATTAGTACTGCCCCAAAGTCAAGCCGTTAGTTGAGCCAGTGTTGCTGTGTCAGGCTAGTCAGGATGCTTAAACAAAACATTTCAGAGAAATCAATCTGCAAATGGGTTAACGTCATTATATAGACTTTTTTATTTTTAATAACGACTTAAAATTCAGTCTGTTCCTGACACAAAGGTATCGTATGGCCTCAGAAGACTTGGGATATAGTGCATGAGTCGTATGGACTAATTCTACGATAATTCTATGATACATTTTTATCCTTTTTTAAGCTTCATGGCCTGAATCACCAACTAATGTTGTGGTATGGAAAACAGCAGCTGCTAAATGTCAGCTCTCATGCTCCTTGCATAAAAAAAATACAAAATATCATATGGGTTTTGCATGACATGAGGGTGAGTAACTGATGATAGCTTTTTAATTTTTGGGTGAACTATACCTAAGGGCTTAGAATTGCCCTCTACAATTCAATGGAGCAATTGCTATTATTGGTTTTACACATTATTTGTTATACTTATTGTAAGAATTATTACGTGGTTTCTTTGAATGAGTTTGTTTATGGTGCCTCCATATAACTGTGGTCTTGTAGGATCTCTTCCTGCAATATCTCACTGTAAAGAGCTGGATGTGTTCATTAAGAGAGATCAGGAGTCAGGGTTTGGCTTCCGTGTGCTGGGTGGAGAAGGTGCAGAACAGCCAGTGAGTCCACAGTAACCAAATTACTGAATAATTATACTCATGCACTGTATTTATGTCATTTATTAGAGGATCGACTTTCTGTCTTGGCTCTAAAACTAGCTATCCGTCTTTTCCCATTAGGTGTATATTGGTGCCATCATTCCCCAGGGCGCAGCAGAGAAAGAGGGCCGTCTGAGGGCCGGAGATGAGCTCATTGGCATTGATGGCATCACGGTTAACGGGAAATCTCACAAACAAGTTTTGGATCTAATGACCAATGCAGCCCGCAATGGACAAGTGCTCCTCTCTGTTCGCAGGAAGGTCATTTACAGAGGTGAGGCTTTGCAGACTGATAGTGCTTGGACATAAAAACTAACTCTGGAATGTAATTAACTGTCTGAAAAGCTTTCATTAAAGGTCAGTCTATGTAATCTTCTCCACTATAGATGCCTCAGAGGATGTTGGGAGCGGCGCTCTGACCCTTGTGAATGGCTCACCGCGGCTTCCACGTATACAGGTGCCAAGCGTCAAGGACCAGGAGTCGTTTGATATCACGCTTAATCGTAAAGATAACGAGGGCTTCGGTTTTGTCATTCTGACCTCGAAAAGCAAACCGCCACCTGGAGGTAAGAGCATGTGTCGGTGACACAAATTCATTCATGCACGATCCAAAGTTGTTTGGCAAATAGACACATTATTTACACAAAGATTTGATATTGTAGCCATCCAACAAACCACATTACCATTCAGAGCGAAAATTGACCCTTTGCTAAGCCCCACTTTATAATGGTTACTGCCCAATCCTAACTTAGCAACTGATACTTCAAAAAGGGGGGTGGAGTTTAGAGAAGGGTACACAACAGAAATCACAGCAAACCGTGTCAATGCTGCTAAGTTATTTATATAAGTGTGCATTGCAGTGATCCCTCACAAGATTGGACGTATAATCGAGGGCAGTCCGACGGATCGCTGCGGTTTGCTGAATGTGGGTGACCGCATTTGTGCTGTGAATGGTCAGTCTATCATAGAGCTCTCGCACAACGAGATTGTTCAATTTATCAAAGACGCTGGAAACTCGGTCACACTCACCGTGGTTCCTGAGGAGGGTGAGTTAAATAATGAACTATACATGTTGTGATTTGACACACTAGGGAAATAATGTAGCTTCAAATTAAATGCTAATAACCACAGTGACATTTGATACCAATTATTCACACATGTTTAAATCAAATATTTTGTAAGGGTCACTTAGATCAATTAATACCCTAGTTTAAATGCAAAGCATGAAAATGCACATTTAATTTTTTTGTGTGTGTTTGTGTTTAATATATATTAGATCATGTGTATGAATGCATAAACAAAAATATGTAAATTATCAGAGGCTACCTTACATTTCTGTCTCATTGAATATTTTACAGATTTCAATTAGCAGATAATACATTAGAGAAGGACAATGGGTCATAAATGCGGTTTTGTGATGAATATTTATTTTATTCTACATGACTTTATTCAAATCTCTTTTAATTGGCTGTGTAGAGTACAAAGGCCCGCCCTCAGGAGCCAGCTCAGCCAAACAAAGTCCAGCACCACAGCACAAGATTCTGAAATCCACTACACAGGATGAGAGGTGCAGTCTACTATTACCTTTATTTAAATCAGCCTGAAAATTGGTCATACATGTATTCTGGAATGTCTGTGGGTAGTCAAATTCTACAGCCATAGATTAAGCTTTAATAACTTATGGAGGGGCCTCTGCCATGCTTATGGTTTATACTGTATGTGTGCAGGTATGTTTTGGATATGGATGAGATCAGGGATGAGCTTGCATGGATGGAGTATAAATCTCTTCCCATGAGTGATCAGGGAACACTGTGTGTCACCAACTCCAAACAGGCAAGAGTCACGCTTTACATCACACACTCTACCTAAATAACGTCATTTTTTGAGATAGGGTAATTGATTACTATAACAAATTTGGTCTACATTAAATCATTTGTACATATGTTGGAGGACAACATTTACACCACAATGATAAATAGTTTACAGATAGACCCCAGCCCACACAGTAATGGGTCCTTAGTCATCTGCATTTAGTCAGAGTGTTCCTGCTTCTAGAGTTTGTATCCAGCCTGACAGCCCATAAATTATTAAATAAGTAATAACATTCAAATAACAGCACTTCTTTGTTTGTTTGTTAAAACACCTGAAAAAACAAGTTATTTTGACTAAATTGTATGACATGAAGGCATACTGTAAATTAAAACATTAACTTAACATCTGCAAAAATCTGCTGAAGCTACTGTATCCCACACATTTTCCTTTGCTAATAAATCCTTCAATAATAAATGCTGAGGATTGTACAGCACTTTGTCATTCTTAACCTCCACAATCAGTCAGGTCTCTTCCATTGTTGTGGCCATGCGAATCCAAAAGAGGTAAATTGTCGCTTCAACAAAAACGGCAGTTATGTCATGTGCATGTTTATCAGTGAACTTGGTCGTATCAGTTAATGTAGTAAAGCCCATACATCCCTATACATAAACATGCAAAAGCAATGCGGTTTATTTATTCATTTGAGTTAATTTGTGTTTGTTTGTATGCTGATTGTAATGTATTGTAGGTTTGGCTTAAATGCATTTCATTTGCTTTTGGTTATTAACAAATAAAAACAAATAAACAATTAAACAAAAATGTGCCACTCACGACCCACTCACTGAGGATGTGTGATCCCGGCGTTAGGATGTCTGTGTGAACGGCTCTTTTGAGGTCATTCCACAGCATCTCTATTGGGTTAAGGTTTGGGCTTTGACTGCCACTTCAAAAGGTGGATTTTCTGTATTTTAAGACATTCTGTTGTGGATTTACTTTGATGTTTAATGTCATTGTCCTGCTGCAACACCCAACTTCTACTGAGCTTCAGCTGGTGCACAGCCACCCTGACATTATCCTGTAGGAGATCTTGATAAACTTGGGAATTCATTTTTCCCTCGATGATTGCAAGCATTCCAGGCCCCGTAGCAGCAATGCAGTCCAAAATCATGATGCTCCCTCCACCGTACTTCACAGTTGGGATGATGTTTTCATGCTGTTCGGTGCCCTTTTTACACCATACGTAGTGCTATTTGTTCTTTCCAAGCAATTCAACCTTAGTTTCATCAGTCCACAAAACATTTTCCCAGTAGTGTTCAGGCATGCAGCAATGTTTTTTTTGCGAAGCAGTGGCTTCCTTCATGGTGTCTTGCCTGGAAACCATGCATGTGTAATATTTTCAATATAGACTCATGAACAGAACTGTTAACCAGTTCCAATGATTCATTCATGTTTTAACTTTCATCTAGGATTCTTTTTTTACCTCATTGAGCAGTCTGCTGTGTGCCCAATTGAGTCATCTTGGCTGGACAGCCACTTCTAGGGAGAGTAGCCACAGTACTAAATCGATTTGTCTAACTGTGGTAGATGAATATTTAATCTATTTAAGATAACTTTGTAACCCTTTTCAGCTGTTTGCAAAGCAACAATTCTTGATCATATGTCTTTTGAATAGCGATCTCAAAATGTTAAAGTGCTTTTTATAAGTCAAAGTAGCTCTAACCCACACCTCCAATCTTGTTTCATTAATTGGATGCCAGGTTTGCCAACTCCTGGCTCTAATTAGCTTTTGTTGACGTCATTAGCCTAGGGGTTCACATACTGTAGCTTTTCCAACCTTCACTGTTAATGTCGGAATCATGTTTTCAATAAGTTCAAAACAATAATTTGTGTTATTAGTTAAAACAGACATTTTTTGGTGCATTATTGTAACTTAGATGAAGATTAAACCAGATTTTAAGACAAATTTATAAAACCATTGACAATTTTTTTTACAAGAATACACTTTTTCCTACATAGGGCTGTATAGCAGTTGAGTTGGAGCGTGGTTCTCGTGGTTTTGGCTTCAGTCTGAGAGGTGGCACAGAGTATAACATGGGCCTTTACATCCTGCGACTGGCTGAAGATGGCCCTGCACTACAGGATGGCAGAATACACGTCAGTACAACACCACACTTTTTAATAACTCACACACCAGATCTGTGCTCAGGCCCCGACGGAATCTGCAGATATTTTAGTTTTTTCATCTTCACTGAATTTAGGGCGAAATCTGCAGGATGGATTTAACCCAAGAACACATATGTGACTTTACCCGCATAAAATGCATACGTAGTGGTAGTGATGCAATCTTGACAATTTAGAAAGTATCCTAGTACTTATAATACTCATAATTTAGTGTGAACATTTTCCATTTCACTTAGAATTAAAAGGGCCATTTAACATGCTGCTTCTTTCATCTTAAAAAATCAAGAAATATTCGATATTACATAAAAACTTCCCATTAGTGATCAACTGATATGGGTTTTTTTCAATGGTAGATGTTGATTCCAATATCTGGTGAATAAGATGGCCTGTGGCTGATATTATAAAGATATACATTTAATTTAAATTAAATGGCAAGTAAGGATGAATATCAGCTGATGTTGATAATCCCAAAATTGTTAAATATTGTCTGATTAATCAGTCTCACCGATAGTCTTGTCTACCACTTTCCAGGAACTAAATCATCACTTTAATGGCCTGTATGAACTTGTGACAATATCACCCAAATTATAAAAAAAATTGTATAGCAATAATGTTTCCCATACATTTTTCCTCAGGTAGGAGATCAGGTAGTGGAGATCAATGGGGAACAGACACAAGGCATCAGTCACACTAGAGCAATTGAGCTCATCCAGGCTGGAGGAAACAAAGTGCTACTATTACTGCGACCACAAGCCCTCTTATCTGAAAACAGTGAGTTATGATATACAGACACTTCATCAAAAACACATCAAGAGGACCACAGGTTTGCTTGCTAACTTCAATATCTTTCTTTCTTTCTTTCTTACTTTCTTTCTTTCTTTTTCTCTCTCTCCTGTACAGGTTGTGTAAGCTCTTCTGCGGTGTGCTACTACCCCCAGGAGCACCATCACTAACAGCCTGTTTTCCTTATGGTCATCTTTTCTTTCTTTGGTAATTGGACTTTCTCTGTGCTCTTCTTGCTCTTTACAAACTATAAACTTCTTTGCTGTTTTGTGCAAGTCTGCAGATTTAATGAAAAATCACTTTCGCAAAGGGGTTGCTTGTATTACACAAAACAAAAATAGTTTGATCAGTACTATGGGCGGCTCTTGGGGTGGGCTTTCGGAGCTTAAGCCCTGAATGTTTTCAGTAAAGACCTGAATGTTTTTGTCATCCTGTAGTGATGTCAAAAATAGCAGTGCTGTGGTAAATATATAAATATATTTAAATATTATGTAATATATAAATTAATGATAGCTGTAAATACCAATTCAGTTCACTGTCTTATTGGTGGCTACTTTCCAGTACTTATGCGTATGTTCACGTATGCAAGAGGAGGGCTCGCGATTCACATATTGATTTTGGAATCTGTGTTGAGTTGGTCCATCCAGATGCAGTAAGTACCAAGTATTTAGATATATAACCCTGAAAACAAAGAGTAGTATATACAGATGTGCCAAACGTCACAAGTCAAAACATTTGCGAATTTTGCAAAACTCTTTTTATTAAGACACAGTGCCATGAACCTGGTAAAGTTTGGAAAATCAAAAAAATTTCCTCAAAGGCACCTATATTAGCCTATTTACAGCCGTCTATCTTCTAAACTAACTTAAAACATGCACCAAAGCAATAATAGGCTATTGATCTGGTAATCAGAAGGTCGCTGGTTAGATCCCCACACCCACCACCATTGTGTCCTTGAGCAAGGCACTTAACTCCAGGTTGCTCCGGGGGGCTTGTCCCTGTAATAAGGGCTCTGTAAGTCGCTTTGGATAAAAGCGTCTGCCAAATGCATAAATGTAAATGTAAATGTCAATTGTTCACACTGAGTGTTAAACAACTGAAAGCCAAAAGGGAGGGAAAAAAAAGTGTTTTGAAGTACATAGTGTTAAAAGCATGCAACTTCAGATCTTTGAGCATGTCTGAGACTAAGACAGAAGTTACTGTGACCATTCAACTTTAGTTTTGGTAATATTTAAAGACTTACTATATAAATAAAACCTCACAGATGTAACATTGAAACTTTTATTAAAAAATGATTTCATCTAAAGATGGCCCCATATACATTCACTGAGCAATTTTTAAGTAACACCTGAACACCTACATATTCATGTGATTATCTAATCAGCCAATCATGTGGCCACAGTGAAATGCATTAAATCATGCAGATAAGGGTAAGGAGCTTCTGTTAATGTTCATATCAACCATCAGAATGGGGAAAAATGTGATTTTGAATGTGGCATGATTGTTGGTGCCAGACGGCTGGATTGAGAATTTCTGTAATTGTGGATCTCCTAGAATTTTTCACACACAATAGTCTCAAGTTTATTCATAATGGTGCCAAATACAAATAGCATCCTGTGAGCTCCAGTTCTGCAGACGGAAACGTCTTGTTGATGAGAGAGGTCAAGGTTTTGGTAACTCATGATAACCACTCTGTACAATTGTAGTGAGCAGAATAGCATCTCAGAATGGACAACATGTCAAACCTTGAGGTGGATGGGCTTCAACAGTAGAGGACCGTAGTGTTTCTAATAAAGTGCTCAGTGGGTGTATATTCAAAGAGGTCTGGGCTAAACCCACAATATCCACTGACTCTAGAACTGGCCCTGATCAATACATGAAACTAGAGTAAAAAAACATGAATTTTCTTAGGTGTTCTTATTTTCAAAGTTCAAATTCATACTTACACTATATATAAATTACTCATACACTATATATGCAATGGACATGAATGATACCTCAAATCATGCAACCTCTTAAACAGAGAGGTGTGATATTACTTTTAAAAATTAAACAAGCAAAAAAGGAATTTATACTTGACTCGAGCCAAATCTAGGGATTGGTTTGACTTGTGAGTCAAACTTGACTTTGCCTGTAAGCAACCACCCAGAACACCTAAGCAACCACCTAGCAATGCCCTAGCAACCACCTATAACACCTTAGCAACTGCTAAGCAACATGCTAAAAACCACTCAGAACGTTGTGCCTGCATCTTTTGCATAGACCCAAAAAATTATTTTTGGGAAAATGTAAAAATCCAGTTTAACTAATTATACTGTTTTTATGCAAGATTGTGCTACAAATGTAGATCTGAACATCTTTTTGCCCATAGGTTCTCAAGGAGATATTATCCATCCTGACCCACAGGGATCCAACACTTCCAAAATTCCCCACAAGTCTACTCTCTTTCATCCATCATCAACATCAGTGAAGAAGAGAACATCAGACCTGTCAAACTCAATTGCCCGTTCGCATGCCTCCTTAGATCTTGCTCACCAGGATCCACGTCCTAAAGACAGCACCGTGGAGAAGCTTGCCAAACCACGAAACTCCAGCTCTTCCAATGCCTCAAAGGACTGCCGAATCAAGAGTCTGTCTGCAGAGAATCTCCTTGATCTTGGAGATACAAAGAAATTCAAATGCCCATCCAAAGACAAAGCTCACAGCTACAAAGAAAACCTGCAACTAAGATCTCAGGACTCCACCAAAAATAGGAAGTCCAACCAGCAGAGTCACTCAGTTAGTCCCAAGAAGTCCAAGTCTGAAGGACAGGAAGTGGTAATTAGCGATGGGCTGGGAAGGAAAGACAAACATCGTAAAAAGGGGACGCCAAGGGTGGACCAGATGAAAAGTGACTCTGAGAAGATGAAAAAACAGTATTCTAGAGAATGGAAGCGAAATTACACTGGAGATGACAAGGAGAGGGCGAGGAAGAGCGAGGGAGTGGATAAAGTGATTGAGCCAAAATGGGAGGCAGAACTGAAAAACACCAAAAGGACAGAAACAACAAAAGATGGAGAGCAATTAAATAATGGCACCCACTTATCAAGAAGAGAGGTAGAGAAGAGGAGTAAACAAACACAGGATAAAAAATCTTCAAGGGATCCAAAAGAAGAAAACAATAAGAAAATGATGAACGGGATCATAGACAGGAAAGAAAACAAAAGCATAGGAAGTGAGAGTGATAGCAGGAAAGATGACATTGTCACTGATATGGCCCCAATCCCCAACAGGGCAAGTCTAGTCTTCGACAGCTCGAGCCCACTAAACGATGGCCTTTGGAAGATCCCTAGCTACTGTCGCATTCTTACTCGTGAGGAAGTGATGCGAGATGTTCACGAGTAGCTTCTTCTTGTCGATGGGCATTGAAGTTCTGAGGCCTGAAACACACTCTACGCAAATACATAATTCTATTTGAGGATTGTTAACACCATAGTGTTTTTAACGCTTGCAATGTGTTGACAAATCCTTCGTGTCTGAATTTGCGTACTTGCGAAGAGTGTGTGTCTGGCATTACACCTTTTTTTCCCCCTGGAGGTCTCCCTTCCAGGAATTGATTAGGCTCTCTCCTGCTAGCTTTGCCAGGTAACCAGTTGAGCACATACACATTCATGCTCTTAAGGATTCAAACTCTAATACTTTATTTATGTTTGTAATCAGCAACTTATCATTCGCACTGATATACAAATAAACCGGTTCGGTCACAACATGTTGACATGAAGCTTCATCCAAGCTGCCTTTTATGCAGTCCAAGAGATCACTCCTTATAAACGTAATAGACTTGGACAATTTTGACAGGCAATTTCTACAGCTTTGTGGCCAAAGGCATGGAGCTTCATTTTGTCTGGACAGCCTCTTTTAATTTTCTTCATGCCAACTGACATTAAACAACATGAGGACTCTCTAAACACATCAGGATGCAATTATTCCTTATGCAATTTAAGGGAACATTCCCCATCAATCACCAAAACATCAGTGCAAGTTCATGTTTCAGTCACAAAAGCTAAGTCCTTACCCCAAAGAATATTTTATTTTCCGCACGCAATCTAGAACACAACACTTTTTTGCATGCCTTTAAGACCCGCCCAGTTTGTCTTATGTTTCCAAGCTTTGTAAATAAGAACTGTCGTCACAACTGGGGGCTTTACCAGGGACTTTTCAAGACTGTTCTCTTTCTTCCCGATTGTTGATTCCTTGATCTCCAAATATTATAACTGCAAATGACCAGACACTTGTGCTTTATTATACCAAGAACATTATCAAATGTTTATTTATTGAAAACATGTACAGTATATGAATATAGACACATGTAGCTCTATGAAATTGTGACATTTATTTAGGTTTAGAGATACAGGCTCATGCAAAGCACCGTGGTAGTTTTAACTTGTAGCAACTGTTTTGACTTGCCACAAAACTAATGGTACATGCAAATGTATTTTTGAATAGTCTATCAAATCAGATTTCATATTATATATATATATATATATATATATATATATATATATATATATATATATATATATATAGTGTGTGTGTGTGTGTGTGTGTGTGTGTGTGTGTATATATATATATATATATATATATATATATATATATATATACACACACAGTAGTTATGAGATGCTATACTGTACTACTTTATATTTGTCAAGAACATATCTGGGTCATTTTTCATCCCAAAATCAGGAGAAATAAATAATAGATTTCATTTTAAAAATGCCATTCTTCATACTGTAATGTGAAAAAAAAAAAGTTGATTACATTGTAATAATTTATACATCAAATTATTTGTTGTACTGCCTATAGTTAATAATGATTTAAATAAAAATGATTGGATTACAGAATTTATTTTTTTTTTTATTGAACTGTATTGATAATCATTATTGATAATAATGTGAATTCCATACAAACGCAAAGGTAAAACATCCAGATGCATGCAGTAATGAGAATTTTGGGGAAAATTGTGCTTAATTTTAATAAAATGATATTGCAATGCAATGTACTATAAAATATGCGTGTGTGTGCGCGTGTGTGTATAATTTTCTTTTTTTCTTCTTTTTTTTGATTTTGGGGTGAAATATGACCTGAACATGGTTTTTGTTTTTGTAATTCACCCAAATGATTCCCATTTAAAAAATATGAATAAGAGGATGACAAATTTTAAATAGGAATATGGTGGATACAATTTCCTCTATCAATATGATGATCAACTCATTTTGTCCATGCTTGCTAATGACACATGATAGTCAGTTGTGGGTAGTATCTGAAAGGGCTTATTTATGGCTGATTAAGGTTTTGAGATCAAAAATGTGCCCAAGATTAACTTGTAAGGTTAAGGTTGAACTCTACTGAAAATGACATGATTTCAAATATGCATATGTTGTGTAGAATGTGTTTTAATGATAATGACCTCGGGGTATGGATATCTATCTAAAAGCTGAGTAGCACAGCTTGAATATAAATGATGAATACTCAAACACATCAAATTACTAAGATAATTTTATTGTTTACAATAAGTTGTGATGGTGTTACAGTGTGTTTTGTGCATATGACATACTTCGATGCTAAAGCTTGATTTCATATATATTTAAATGGGACAAAATGTTTAAAAATGTCATATAAGCAATGCTAGCATCATCTGCTGTACATACTTTGCTCATATCAGTCATCCATGTTTAAAAGTGAGTCCTAGATTCACTTTAGAACCATGGTCTCGATATAATGTGGTCTGATTCATGTAAATGTTTAAATACTGTACAGCACCTTTATATTATATATATATATATATATATATATATATATATATATAAAGAACTTGACTGAGTGCTCTATCTCAAAGAAAGTACATAGATCTGTATATTTGTTCTGTTATTTTTCTAAGTAATTATTTAAAAGTGGGTTGGAAATATTTATAGACAGTGGAAATAAACTAAAATAATGTCCTGGTGTTCTGTTCTAGTAATGTTTATGGAAAATCAAATCATGAGTTTTATCAATAATTCATTGTGTTTTTATATTATTTAAGGGTCACTTATCACTAATTCATTTTTAATGTTTAGTGAAGTTCTTGTACTCATTTGAACTTTATAAGGAATTAGAATAATCATATTATCAAAGTATGTGCATATTATCCCTATCATTTCTATATTTAACATTAGCATAATTAAAATTTTAATTAAGGTCCTTTTCTGCCGAGTTTTGAAGAGAATAGCCAGAATGACTAAAAACTAAAGCTGCAAAGATAAGCATAAAATGATAAAGACTTGAACAATGTTTAACTAATTTAATTATTTAAGAGGACTAGAAGCTTAATGATTTATAAATGTAGTGACTGTGACCATGGCAGAGATTAGACCAGCTGAAGTCATCTCCACAAGGATGTCTTATCATGGTACAGTATGTCAAGCCCACAGCATTGTCTGGCTTGTCAAAAATAACAAAATGCAGACTACTTTAAATTGCTTACAGTATGAAAATATGCCAGTCTAAGCTGAATTTGTTCTGCTGAGTTAAGCAGAACATTGCTGTATCATTTCCTGATTGCTCAGCGATGTGTTCTGAGAACCATGGACGACATATGTAGTGCAGATAACTGTACTGCAAACCTTGGAAGCAGTGCTGAGGATGGATAGAAAGACATTATGCTTGACATGTGTAATATAATAGGTTTGCTTAACATATAATCCTTCATATTTCCGGTTGCCTTATAAGTGTTTGGTGTGCAGCCACCAGGTGTCACTAATGGGTCATATACAGGTAGAATGTGTAATTAGGGAACACTGTACTGTATATATTAAGGTTCTATTTGTTAATATTAGGTATGTCATTACATTAGGTATCCATATATCTGACCAAGTAGCATTTCTTTTAAAGAAAGATTGATATAGGCCTACTGTTCAAAATGAAGACCAAAATGTTTTTAAGACGTTTCTTGTTGTCAAACTTTAGTGGAACATGTGAACTTGAGGGGAAATGGCTTTATAAATACACTAAAATTAATCTTGGGACCAGATGGTTAAAAAGAAATTGCAAAATGGCTCTGAAAAGTGGTGTTAGTTCTGAGAAAGGGTCGGCATCATCACTTTCATTTAATGCAATGGCATCCATACACTTTTAAAAAATTCAACTTCAGTTTTGTCAGATGAACTACATTTTAAAAGTTGATTGGACTATCTAATGTAGAAAAAGTTCAAATGACTTAAAACAATAAATACAGTCAACATTTATGCCATTTAAGTCAGAGCAACTTAAAAATTCAAGTTTATTGAACTTAGATCTACTTGTAGAAATCATTAACATTTTAAGGTTGCTGATTGGTCAATAACTTATTACTGTATTACTTCAACTTGAACTGTTAAGTTGGTACAACTCATTTGCCTGAAGTTGAGTCAACACAAAAATGCTTTGCAACTTGTTGGGCTGCTTTTTTAAGTTTCTAAACGTTTATATGTATTTTTTACAGTGTGCATGTGCAAGAGTGGCTTGAGTGTCAAAATACTTAGGGGCCATTCTACAAAGTGGAAATTATGAATATTTGATACTGCTAATAACAATTCTAGAACTTCGTTCAATTTGGATCTTGATTAGTGTCGACAAGCCGAGGAGAAAATAAGTTAGTCTGAAAATGGAGTAAATGAAATATTATCACTCTTTTCAAGTCTGGAGAAAAGGGGTGGGGTACATGTTTTTAAGGTAAGCCCTGAGAGAGCAAATATCTGAATCTGTTTTAACGTGTCTGAACTGTTTGAAATACTTTTTCCCTTACTCTGGTTAAAAATCAAAACAAGGAGGATTTGATCTTATAAGAGTGAAATAATCTCACTGATGAAAGAGGAAGAACTGCTAAATGCAATGAACTTATATACAGCTCTACTTATCAACTTCAGTGTTATTTATTCAACTTTTATCTTTCTTGAACTTCTCAATAGTGATGTGGTCTAAAAACAGGCTTCTACTCATAGTCACCCGTTGCACATAAACAATAGTTGTTCCAAACAATACAATTACTTAAAGGGATAGTTCACCCCAAAAAGAAAATTCTCTAATCATTTACTCATCCTCATGCCATCCCAAATGTGAATGTCTTTCTTCCTTCTGCTGAACACAAACAAAGATTTTTAGAAGAATATATCAGTTTTATGTAAATACCAAGGCTTATGAAGGGTCACTAAATCCGTAGCGTAATTGGTGATGTCTACAGTTACGCAATAGAAACGGTTTCTATGGTGAGCCACAAACTGAAGTTAGGCGAGTTAAACATTTTACACTGACAGATTGGTCTGAAAAATTTCAAAATGCTGATGTTAACAAGTACAATATGGACATGCAGGGTAAAACAGTTGCCGTTAAGGACTCATGGAGAACATTTTTCATTGTAACTGAGCTACACAGCCAATATAATCACATTCAATTTTAATTCAGGGATTCCCTAGTTGGGGTACACCCTTACAGTGACTCATCCATCCCATTTGAATCTGAAGATGGAAACTAGACTGCCTTCAAGCCTTGTTATTCACATGCATTACTGTTACTATAGCAACAGCTACTAAATTTAATCGTAATGTATGGAAATGTTGATTTGCAATGTTTCCCAGGTGCAACAATGTACAATGCAGGCCGGGATCCAGATCAAAATCACTGAGGGTGCATCTAAAAATAGTGTGGGTGCTCTGTACAATGTGGAGATGTATTGTAATAACGAATTTTTTTAATTTATTAAAACAACGTAAATAACCGTTTTTTAAGTGTATAAAACATTTATTGCTTCGTTTTTTTCCACATGATCTTTTGCTGAAAATGACAGCAAAATGCTGCACGTGCAGATTAGAACACTGACTTGCACAATCATATATGTTTATACGTTTTGATGCAGCAATTGTGTGTGTTCACAAACAATCATCAAAGAAATCATCCATCCACATCCTGATTTGTGAATAATTTCACAGTAAAGTTAGTCTCTCAACCTTGAGTCAACAGTTTACCATAAAAATCTGCATTAGAAGCATTGAGAGGTCACATTCTTGAAGCACATATTTATGAAACACTAGTCTCTCACAAAACAGGATTTGTGAAAACATTAAAGATTGATTTGACTCCGTTTGATGGTTTCATGTATATTGGCATTGTGAAAAATTAAGGATGTAAGTGTCAGAGAGTGAGACAAAGAAACCAAAGAGCAGAGGAAAAGTTCAAAGTATTTACTAACAATAAATGATCACTTTAACTGCGCTGGCGAAGACCGAAGAAGGTGTTTTGGGGATGAGTGCGTGCCATAGCCACACAATGGGCAGACCCGTTAAGTGTGTGTGCGTTTTCAGGAGCGGATTCGTCGGAATCCTCCGTAGAAGCATATTAAGGTGCAGATAACAACGCCCAGCAGACTGGACGGCAATCACTTTCCCGACACGCGGAAGAGACGTGCAACCAAACAGACACAGGAGACAGGATCAACTAGGCAGAGAGAGTGAGGTAAGTTACTTCACATCAAACAACAATCTGGTAAGGATACTGAGAACATGAAGGGTTTAAGTATGGAGTGAATTAAGCATTGCTAGCACGATAATTAGTGGCATGATCAGCGTTCCCCTGGGAACAATCATTGTTCCCATGGAAACACTGATCATGCATGCCGGCTTCGCATGCGAGACATGAGAGAGAAAAAATAACAAAACACAGATTAAACCGACAAACTCACCGGAGCCGTGACAGTAAGCCAAAAAAGTAATAAAAGACCTAAAACTTTAAAAACTGAGCACATAGACTCATAGTAGTCTCAAATCGACTTTTAACCATTTAACCAATTTTTGGGGGGTTCTTGGGTCAACAGTTTTCCTGAAAAATCAATGTTATAGGCTTTGAGAAGTCACATTCTTGAAACACATGATAATTATGATGGAAAAACAATAGTTCCCTTACGACTTCAGTCCACTTGACATTGCGTTTACTAACGCATATGGGGAATGCCTTCATACACAACCTATTTGAAACCTCTCTACAATAACGGCAATATTCTAATATTGGCTATGGTGTTTGAGCCCAGCCTGTTTTGGTGCGAAACTGACTGCTTGTTTCGGCGCTAACTGACCGCTATAAAACAGGTGGCTTTGGCTGTTTGTTGTTGACTAAAACAATTTTGATACGGATGAAATGTCATCTAGCTAGTCATTTTATTTAACCCTTGTGTTTTGGTTTCTTTAATAAAAATGGTTTCATTCATCTCAGTGGGCCAAGACTTGTCTACTTTTCTTTCTATGACTAAAGTCATGACAGGGAGACTCAGCATAGTGGCCAAATCCGTTCCCTCTGAGAGGGTCTTCTCGAAAACGGGACAAATAATTACTGAGAGAAGAAACCACATCAGCCACTCGAAAGTGAGGCAGATTGCATTTCTGAATGCAAATCTCTCATAAAAGCAAAATATGGTCAGCATTGCTGTGCGCTGCTGGTTATAACATGGCAATAAAGAAGAGAGCGAAAAGAGGGACCAGTTTAATGTTTTAAGTGGGATGCTGCAGTTTTGCACATTGTTATTTATTTTCCTTTGATATGGTGCAATATTCAATTATTATGTTGTTCGATTGTATTCGCTTTGAATTGTTACATTTATATGCACTTTGTTTATATACATTAAAATGTTATACTTTAAATGCAAATGTTAAATAGCATTCTTTTTCATAACAAACCAATGCATTTTTAAATACATTGTGGTTAAGGTAGAGTAAGATTTCATTTAATAATTTAATTTGAATTGTTTTAACACCAATCATAGTTAAACTGTTTGACTTGGAAAAAATACAAAGCATGTTTTTTTTAAAGAGCCATTTGTGAGCCAAAAGAGCCGGCTCCTTTTGGTGAACTGAGCGGAACGAGCCGGCTCACTGAAAAGAGCCGGAATGCCCATCACTAATTTATGTTTGTTTCCCCCTTGTGGGAGTTTTGGTTGAGTTTTTTCCCCTTTATTTCTTCAACTCTGCTTCTGGGTCCTATCTCTGTATTCCATGACAGATGGTCTATTTAAGCCTAATGTGGCATGTCTAGGTGCTCATTTTGTAGCATTATAAGACATTTATTGGTTTTATGTCATAGAATTTCTTTTTCACCATGCTAATATGTAAGAAGCCATCAAACTGAGTAAAATAAATCTGTGAAAGTTTTTACAAATCTCTACCAAATACAGTACAAGTGAATATGCATGAATCCAGATTGTGTTTACTGGAAATAGCCATTAAAAGAGTGCTTATTTTTCACCTTCCTGACTCATGGATTAAAAAGAGTTGACAGGAAAAAAAACTGCTGAAAAAATTATTCACAAAAACAGACTGGTCAAGATGAGAGTGGTTTCATTCTTCTAGATGTTCAACTTTTGGAGCTATTTGAATTAGAAAATGAAGAGTCGTAAAATGTAAATGACTGATTGCGGTCATGGACTTAAAAAGTGTTGACAGGAAAACAAACTGCTGAGCGGAGGATGATGTCATCCGAATTCAGAAATCGTGAAGAATCACATGCAACATCATTTACATGTCTACAACGGCACATTTATACGGGTTTATAGCCAATCGAAATCTGAATTTCAATCCTTCTTTACTGCGGTTGGAAACATGAAATAAATGGTTTCGAATTCTATCTTCATTGTTACAAATGAAGTTGAGGAAATGTTTCAGGAACATTGTGGTAACTTCTAAATATTGTTCTATGCTCATTAAAAAAGTTGGACATTTTAGTGTTCCCACAAAATTTTATATTTGGAAACTGTGAGGCCTGGGTAGCTCAGCAAGTATTGACGCTGAATACCACCCCTGGAGTCGCAAGTTCGGGGCGTGCTAAGTGACTCTAGCCAGGTCTCCTAAGCAACCAAATTGGACCGGTTGCTAGGGAGGGTAGAGTCACATCGGGTAACCACCTCGATGGTTACACCTATAATTTGTGGTTCTCGCTCTTGGTGGGGGCGCATGGTGAGTTGTGCGTGGATGCCGCAGAGAATAGTGTGGGCCTCCACACACTCCTACATTACGAATTGTAAAAATTTGACCCATCATTGTGAATTATATTCCAGAGTGGGATGGCCATCGTTGTACAACAGGAGATCAGGGCATTGGCATATTTTTATCTATAAGGCCATGCTTGGTCTGTTGCCATCCTACATCAGTAGTTTAATCACATGGAGAAGTGTTGGTTCTTATTCATTGCGATCAAATGATCACTTGCTGCTCTTTGTTCCATTTGCCCAAACAGAACTGGGGAAAAGGGCTTTTGTCTACTCCGCTCCTTCTGCATGGAACTTTTTGCAAAAAGACTTGAAATTATCTGAACTCATTTCCTTAAATGCTTTTAAGTCCAGATTGAGAGAACCTGAAATGACCTGTTTAAATTGTAAATGTTTTAATTATTTGTGTTGTATAACCTTTATAAATTTAATTGATTGTGTTTTTGCTGCCTCTTGGCCAGGACTCCCTTGAAAAAGAGGTTTTTAACCTCAATGGGAATTTCCTGGTTAAATAAAGGTTAAATTAAATTTAAAAAAAAAATCTCCGTGGTAATGTGCTCAACAAGCCACGTGATAAGATGCGTGGATTGATGGTCTCATGAGGCAACACAGATTCGTCCCCCTGCCGCCCGGATTGAGGTGAGTCACTACACCATCACGAGGTCTTAGAGCAGATTGGGAATTGGGCATTTCGAATTGGGGAGAAAATTGCTGTAAGCACTATGGGGTAGTCTTTCTAGATGACCTTGTTGAAACCCTTATTCATATATATATATATTTAGTTATATACGATATTAACTAAAGAGCCACTTGCATGATACGTGTCTTTTTAAAGATCCTATGCAAAAGGCACCTCCCGCCATCTGATGAGCACGAGAGCTGTATTCATTGCGGAGACATGTGTTCAATGGAGACAGACCATCCTCACTGCAAGATTAAGGTTGAGCTGGAAGAATTAGAGGAGGATCTCGTGCCAGCACAAGCCCTGCAAGCCTTCTGAACTTCCAATCTAACGTCCTCACCTGTGCAGTATGCATGTGATAAACTCCGACCCTCTATTAGAGCGCACAGCCTCATTACGTTTGGCGGCTCTGACGATGGGAATGATGCTGTGTCACTCGTAGCTTCAGGTGATTGGTTCACGGAGGATTTTACTGGCACTTCCCCTACCGAGGGTTAAGAACGTGCACACCGCATGGACAAGGAGCTTCTTCGTGTTCTCAAAGCTCGGCCTTGAGTGGGCCCCTCCAGAAGAGCCAGAAAATTCTCGCCTGGATGAATGGTTTTTGCAAACCGGCCATCGTCAACAGACCAGCGCACCATTCTTCCCTAAATGTCCACTCACTCTACTTTTCACGCACTCAGGTCGGAGGTGCTTCTGCCCTCATTAAAGTGGACCACACAGAGGAAAAAGGCTGCTCAAAACTTCCCCCTGTGGAACAGGTGGTTGCAGCTCACCTCTGCCATTATACTGCCATGAGATGGAAATCATGCCCTCCCCACCAGCCATGTCGACTGAAGTCCACACTGGCTGGAGGAGCTTATACAGCAGCAGGCCAAGCTGGATCAGCAACCAGAGCATGTTGGTGCTCCAGGTTTTACAAGTTAAGCTCCTCAAATAGTTGGATGAGCAAGGCCCGATCCAGGAGAGACCTTCTTACTCAAACACAAGGCATGATTTGGCAACCCTAGCCAGAGCTGTGGAAATACCACGAGTAACAACTGAATGGAGCACAAAGGACGAGCCAGGATTTGCTCAGTCAGTGATAAATATACCATTTTACAGGCTAGAGCACCGTCTACAAGACGCCTCTATGCACTTAAATTGGTGCTCTTCACGTGGTAAAAACCTGGTGAATTGCTCCATTGCTGAGATTTTGACATTCCTTCAAGAGTGGCTGGATTCTGGTGTTACCCGTCAATGCTCAAGGTATATGTAGCGATTATCTCAGCATACCACGCCCTGGAGGGCTGGCTCTTCGATATTGGTCCAGATCTGTCAAAAGCCACCATTAAACCTAGAGAAGTCTACATGCCTAAGGTTTTATCAACGGCCGTCAGGTTTGTTTATAAGCCTTCTTTCCCCCACCATTTAATTCAGATGAAGAGCATTCTATGCATATGTTATGCCTGGTGAGAGCATTGCATACATATGTTGAGAACACCCATCAGTTTAGTCTTTCAGATCAGCTCTTTATTTGTTATGGAGGATGCACAAAAGGAATATCTTTCTCCAAACAAAGGATTACTCATTGGATCATTGATGCAATCTCCCTCACTTATGAGTCACAGTGCGCAAATTGCCCTATTGGTGTCAAGGCGCATTTAATCAGAGGCATGACCTCTTCATGGGCAAGGACAAATGGTGTCTCCTTACAGAACATATGTTTTGCAGCAGGATGGTACTCACAATACATGTTTGCAAGGTTTCATAACCTGGACATGATGTCCATTTCTTCACGAGTCCTCTCTGGATAAAGCACTTCTTAATTTCAAGCAGGTTAGTCCAAACCCTTATTACAGGTGGGCTACCGACTACAATGAACACAGCCCATGGGTCCAGCCCAGCATTTTTCCCATTCATTTTCTCCAAAGAGATTTTAAAAGTTTTGTTTATAAAGATTTATAAGCCAAGAACCAAATCAACCAGCTTCACGGTGAATCACAACAGTAAAAAAAAGATCAAAAATTACGAAATTATAAAAAAGAACTACAAAAATAAATAACAAAAAAAAAAAAAAAAAACAAAGGTGCAAGACTTTGTACTTAAAGGGATAGTTCACCCAAAAATGAAAATCCTCTGATCATTTACTCACGCTCATGCCATCTTTCTTCTGCAGAACACAAAAGTAGATTTTTAGAAGAATATCTCAGCTCTGGTGTTCCTTTCAATGCAAGTGAATGGTGGCCAGGAATCTGAAGTTCCAAAAAGCAGATAAAAGCAGCATAGAAGTAATCCAAGACTCCAGTGGTTAGATCCATATCTCAAAAGTGATATCATAGGTATGGGTAAGAAACAGATTAACATTAAGTCCTTTTTTTCTATAAATCTCCACTTTCACTTTCAGATGTGAAAGTGAAACTAAATAGGTGCCACATATGACTTTCAGATGTGAAAGTAAATGCTAAATGGTCTGCACTTTCATAGCAATTTTTTAACCTTAACGGTTTTCAAAGCGCTTCACACTGTGACTCATTCACCCATTCACACACACACACACTCACACACCAATGACTGCAGAGCTGCCATGCAAGGTGCTAGCCTGCCATTGGGAGCAACTTGGGGTTCAGTGTCTTGCCCAAGGACACTTCGGCATGTGGAGTCGTGTGGGCCAGGAATCGAACTGCCAACCCTGCGATTAGTGGCCAACCCGCTCTACCACCGGAGTCACAGCCGCCTCACAAAGTGGATATTTATAGTAAAAATAGATTCAAATATTTATATTTTTCCTCATCCACACCTATCATATAACTTCTGAAGATATGGAATTAACCACTGAGTCGAATGGATTACCTTTATACTACTTTTAATGGCTTTTTGGACATTCAGATTTCTGGAACCACCATTTACTTGCATTGAAAGGCCCAACAGAGCTGAGATATTCTTCTAAAAATTCAAATAAAAATATTTGAATTTCAGAAGAAGAAAGTCATACAGATCTAGGATGGCATGAGGGTGAGTAAATGATGAGAGAATCTTCATTTAAATTCTATTATGAGGAAATCAACAACCACTCCCATGAAGCACTGAAAATTATGTAATTGATTTAAAAACAACAGTGACTGAAAAAACTATTGACTGTTGACAAAACTATCACCTATAGACTTTGATTCTAAATACAAAAACAATATATTTTAAGTTTATTGCAAAATATCCATATATATACACAAATATGTTGTTTGAGAGTATTGGGAGGTCTCAATGCTTCAGAGTGGACAGTCGTTTCTGAACTCTTTTGCTGTGATTTTCAGTCCCACATCTTCTTCGTACTGTATATAATTGCTTAAGAACCTCAAAGCTCATCGTAGGCCAGTCTTGAGTGGTTTGTATGTGTGGAGCGGAGGGGGGTGGGGCCGGGCTAGAATGTTGCACACCTGGTCCCCAATCGGCCTGATGGGCCTGCGAGGGATAAAGGCGGCCGGTGACAACGGTTCGAGAGAGAGAGAATTACGGGCATGTCCGTCTTGTGTGTGTTTTGCTTTAAGTTTTCATTAAATTATTATTTATATTGACAAGCCGTTCTCGCCTCCTCCTTGCACATCTTAACCCCCTTACAGTATGTTATTGTTAAAAATCAGTTTCTCTATGGAGAAATTCTTGCTATAGATGTCATTCACAGTAGTGCCATCTTTGATTTTTAACAGGAATTAAAAGGAGGCTGTGAGGGATAGACGTATCATCTCTTCAATGGCATCCTAGATCACATCTGATTTTCCACAACTCATGTTGTCTAGAGTTTTTTACTGAATGTTCTTGGAAAGATATTTTTTCAATGTTTTGTCTGCAGAACAATCCAAAAACATTTTAAACTGCAGTACAGCCCATTAAAGAGGCTGTATGTCTATCCCTCCAGTCAAAAATCAAGTGCTGCTTTAGATAAGGTCTGTTGCACTCTATTAAACATAATGCAGTTAAAACAAGTGATAATTTTAACAGTAACACACATCTATAAAAAATAACCTGTTTCTTCTCTAGAAACATGTCTCTTGCCAGATAAATGTTAGATACAGTTCCAAAGCAGAGAACAATCTTACCCAGTCTTGAAGAATAATAGTGTTTTGCAACTTACGTTTATACTTTTTGGGCCTGCTTAACATTAATGCCATGCTTCATATATTGAGGCAGTTCAACCTATAAATACTGTTATTGTAAGATTACACAATAATGTTCCTCTGTTGAGCAGCTTTACATGTTTTATTGATACTTTTTGTATCATTTTGATAATGTGCTAGAATTTTCTTTCAACAGACATGAAAATACAGACAAAAGAAAACATTACCACAAACATAGACACAACCAACTACAGTTTACATGGTAAGAAAGCCAGTCTACAAAATATCTCCATTATAATGCATGCATGCATCATTTGTCATGGTTATTTAATTTCCCTTTCTTTTGCAGAAAGGGATGGGTAACAGCCCACTACTTATTCACAAAGTGAGTAATCGTTTATGCCAGAGGAGACATCTACTATGCTGAATTTCAATGTCTGACTGTGTTTATCCTCAGGAAAAGTAATATGGGTACTGTAGTTGTTTGCCGTACAACATATGTCACCATTTAAGGCCCAGTTGGTTAAATGAGTAATGAGTTGCTCTTAGCAATTGAGTGTTGATTTCCCTGTTTATACACTACACTATACCCTTAATTTGGACTGGTCTGGACACACTTACTGATTCTTTGTAGTACTTTCCAAATTTTTTTATATGTAAGTCATCAAAACTGTGAAATAGTACAAGTGGAAGTATAAGAATGAATCAGTGTCCAAAACTTTTCAACAAATCAAAAGTTGAACAAATCAGTAGCCACCCTCTGCATACAGCTTTGCATTTAGCTCTGTCAACACTGCTCTCAAAATACAAAGCACTTTTTTTTATGATAATGTGAAACATTAAATCAGCTATGTGTATCTAAACCTGTGATTGGTAGTGTACAGTATATTGCACAGGTTGTTTTAATAACAAAACTGCTTATCGTTTAGGTGGTGTGATTATCGGTTCTGTGGTATCTGGCAAATAAGTATATAAATAATTTGGATAAAACTACAATTTATGTTGAATCAACTGCACAAAATTTGAACATCGTATCATACTGTATATACCTTATTCACAGTAGTGCCATCTTTAATTTTCGATAGTAATGAAAAAGAGTCTGTGAGGAACAGACAAAGTCTCTTCAATGACATCTAATTTTCCACAACTCATGTTTTCTTGAGTTTTTGTGAGGATTCAAAACACTTTAAACAACCGGAAAACCCGTAAGTCTATCCCTCACAGGATTTTCATTTCTGTGAAAAATGGTATGAGATGGCGCTACTGTGAATAAGGTCATTTTAATTTTTTTATCACAGCTTTCTGGAATACTCTTCAATAATAACTTGAATATATACTCAATTTTATAATAAAATATGTAAGGGATAATGTAGTCAGCCAGTATTTAGCGCAAAATAAACCTTTCAGGGTATGACAAGACCCCTCAGCTCCAAGTTGTGGTCCTGAGATAAAGATCGGCTGACATTATCATGTACAATATCCCTTACATATTCTATTCTATTAATTAAAAAGGCAAGTGTAATTTAAAGGGTTAGTTCACCCAAAAATTATAATTATCCCATAATTTACTCACCCTCAAGCCATCCAAGGTGTACAGTATATGACTTTCTTCTTTCAGCCTAACACAATCGAGTTATATAAAAAAAATAAACCTTTCAGGGTATGACAAGACAAGACAAAAAAAAATATCCTGGCTCTTCCAAGCTTTATAAAGGGAGTGAATGGTACCTTAGATTTTGAAGCCCAAAAAAGCACATCCATCCATCAAATAAGTAATCCATACAGCTCCAGGGGGTTTTATAAAGGCCTTCTGAAGCGAAGCGATGCATTTTTGTTAGAAAAATATACATATTTATAACTTTATATACTATAATCACTGGCTTCTGGTATTGGCCAACCGCACGTTCACAAGAGAGTCAAGTTCCAGCGTATGATGTAGTCGTAGCGTAAGCTCTGGTGAGAAGTGACGAACGCGGTGGAGCACGTTGTATACAGCAAAGGAAAACGGCGGAAAGAAGTTAGTTGTTTTAGCTATACTGTAGATTTGTAGTGTCTTAAAATGGTGTGTACGTGCGTCTCTCCAGTCATTCCAATTTTCCATTAATGGCAGCAAACACTCTCAGCCTCTGTTGGCATTACCTCGCATTTCCTGCATGAGCACCACCACGTCTCCCGTACTCTCCATCTACTAGATTCTTTTGTTTGTGCCGCTGCTGCAGCCTCCTCCATCTCCCTGAGTTCCTGGTCAGTGTACTCCGGTTCAAATAAATAGGGCTGGGCAAAAAAGTCAATCTCCTCTTCTCTTATATCGAAATCCTCTGACACTTTTCTTTAAAAATCCTCGTTGTTGACTTCTAATTCATGACCGGGGTTTTGTTTTGCTCTATCTTCTGTGCTTACACGCTCATGACTTCTCACTGGAGCATACACTACGCCTACGTCATATACTGGAACTCGACTCTCTCGTGAACGCGTGGACAGCCATTAACGGAAGCCAGTGATTATAGTTTATAAAGTTATAAATATGGATATTTTTCTTACAAAAACACTACGCTTCAGAAGGCCTTTATTAACCCCCTGGATCTGTATGGATTACTCTTTTGATGGATGTGCTTTTTTGGGCTTCAATATCTAAGGTACCATTCACTCCCATTATAAAGCTTGGAAGAGCAAGGATATTTTTTTATATAAATCTGATTGTGGCTGAAAGAAGAAAGTCATATACACCTAGGATCCTAGGTTTGAGGGTGAGTAAATTATGGGATAATTTTCATTTTTGGGTGAACTAACCCTTTAACAACATCTCTTCACAATATTACTCTTCAAACTTTGTATTTTTGTTTTATTTTGTTTGTATTGTTCTTCTAAACAGAAAATGTGAGAATATTTCTTAATCTCTCAACTGGCTTTAGCTTGTATGGCTGCTTAAATGCATTCATAGAAACACTTTCTGTTTACTCTAGCTGCCACTTGCATGCATCAGTCTAGCATGAACACTTTATCTTTAAATATGGCATATCTTTATGATGAGAACTTAGTCTGATACTTGATAAAAATGCATTACTTGGAATTTTTTCACACTTGAAATTGCTAAATGTAAATTGATAATTGTTAAAGTGATAGTTCACCCAAAAATAAAAAAATCTGCCATCATTTTCTCACCTTGATATTGTTCCAAACTGGTATGACTTACTTTTTTTTGGTGGAACAGAAAAGGAGGTCATAAGCATAATGTTAATCTCTGGCACCATTCATTTTCATTGCATCTTTTTTCCATATCCTCCTGAGACCCGAGCGTGACTACTGTGTGGATTTGTCCATTCCCTGTTTGATTTGTAACTAATAGCCTCTAAGAAACATTAAAAAAAAAAAGTATTTATTTTTTTTATTTTTTTTTTAAACAAATAGTTTTCCTAAAAATTGATGACCACATATGTGAACCGTGGGACTATGTTGTGAAATTTCTAAATAATACCAAGCTATAGAAAGTCTAAATAGTTTATTAAGTTTCCAGTCATTACATCAGAAATTAAATCATTCTGATTCAAAGTAATGTCCAGCATCATCCAATCACTGCCAACCATGTTAAAATAAAATTTTGCATGAAATAATCTGAATCTATGTACTGAATACAATTGCCCCATGTCTGCCAAACATGTTGAGTGGTCCAAACATCATCTGCAGCCTGAAACTAACATTTTGACCGGATGTTAGGAGTGAATGCATTTGGCTGCATAGGAAAGCTATAGGATGCTCCCTTGCACACTAATTAGGGAATGACTTAAGCACACTGGAGGTGTCTATCTGCACCTCCTAAAGCAACATGTTCCAGCTTCTGGTGGCATCCGTTTATTCTCAATGTGATAATGCTCAGTGACTATAGGATATTTTAAGGAAATGAGCCTATAGTCCTCATACGTGGTCATTGTGTTTAACAGCATACCATTTTGCGATAAATCTATTAAATTTGGGATATCGAATGAAACTAGAGACTCTACTATTTTGACTAGAAACTAGCAGAAACCAGCAGTTTCTTATCAGATGTAGTTTTGTTGCCTTTACTTCCAAAGACAAACTCAGCTGAGATCGGTGCCATGTTGTTTTATCACATGTCTTGGTGCGTCGAAAGTTAAATCCTTACCAACTTTAAGGAAGATCATATGTTCTAGGTAGCTTCATTATTTCTGATGTGACTTGTAAATATGTATTAATGTCATCTGGGCATATAATGAGCATTAACATTCAAATGAAAGGGTGTGAAAGGGGTTGCATCATGTTGCTAACAGAATAACAAAAACAAATTTATGATGAGCTGATTATTGTCCAAATGCTAATTACATACAGACAGCATGCAGCACAGATGGCTAATTGAATATTAACAAAAACTTAATTAGTTCAATCCAAAAATAGTGTATTAAAATTACTTAATCTCCTTGTTTGTAAATGCTGCATAGTTCATACTATACTGGTGAAGAACAGAGGTCAAAAGTGTCAAAAACTTTACATGGAATACTCTGTTTTACAGTCAAAATCATCAAATGACTTCATCTCAAACTAATATAATGTATTCATTATTAGTTGTTAGTTCTAGCATTAGTTACAACCACTGATCTATTATATATATAGATCAGTGGTTACAACCTATTATATATTCTTAGTTTGATCTTACAATGTACCATAGCGGTTACATGTTTTGTTTTCCTAAATATGCTTTCTCTGGACTTTCAACTACAGGGGAAGAAATTGGATGGCTCCTTTGTCTTAGCATACATCTGTTCCTCATTGGACATTAGACACAGTATTAACTCCTTAAAGCTGCAATTTTTTTTAACACTGAAGGAAAATTCACCCAAAATGCCATTTACTCACCCTCATATGGTTCCAAACCAGCATGACTTACTTTCTTCAGTGGAACACAAAAGGATAAATTGTGAAGAATGTTCAAGCTGCTCAATTTTTCCCATACAATGAAAGTGAATAGTGACGGAGGCTGTCATAACATCTTTTCTGTTCCACGGAAAGAAGAAAGTCATTGAGGTTTGGAACAACACAGAATTTTCATTTTTGGGTGAACTATCAATGTAATATTGTACTTTATAAACAAGATGTTTTATTTATTTATTATTGCTATGAGTTTTTGTACTTGTTATATATATATATATATATATATATATATATATATATATATATATATAACATATATTTTGGTAAAGTATGATTGATTAAAGACTTTTAAAATGCTTGGATGTTTTCTAAATCTGACCTCTGAAATCTGAATTCCCCTTTCTTATTACCAGGCATCCTCCTAAAAGAATCTCTGGCACACATGTGTTTCCACCGCTGAAAGTGCAGTTTTAGTGAGACATTGTAAAGTAAGCTATTTATAGTGCACCACAGCACAAGTTCTTTGAAGGGATCAGATCTGCGGTGACCACACAGTGACTGAAGCAAACCTGAACATGAGAAAACGTACTGTATATAATGTGATTGCAACCTGTAACAATTATTGCACTCTGTATATCCACTTTAAAAAGTATTGCTATCCCTTTTACATCTGCAGTAGCCTGCACAGCAATGTGGTTACCGAGACAATTGCAGAGATAGTTGCTGCTATTCAAGCCAAGCAGTCACATAAACTGAAGAAGCAGTCAGATGTTGTACTCACAAAAGCAAAGAGAGATTCTATTTAAATTTGGTTCCCAAAAAGTCTCCATAGATGGTTGCTAAGGTGTTCTGGCAGGTTGCTAAGTGGTTGCTTACTGGCCCAAGTCAAAAGAGCCCATTCCCAAGTCTCTATAGAGTGTGTTTGCATGCACGTTCTTACACCAATTGTGCTTAATAAGCCAACAAAAAGGCATAAAAGCATTTTAAACATTTAAGCATAAACCGATCGGCACACATACATTTTTGCCTTCTATTCTGATATTGCGTTGCATGTAAACACAATTACTGGCATTTTAACTGGCTTATCCAAAGTGCCCAAGCATTTTGAAGTAGAAAGCAGAGAATAATGTAAACGCGTTTCCTACATTGTCATTTAAAAAACATTATCAGTGTATTGCTGTGCATGGAAATGTGCTCTTATGATATTCTGGTCCCTATATTGGCTAATACTTTAATTTAAAGTGATAGTTCACACAAATTTGAACTATCAATTTTGGGTAGTTAACTCACCCTCTTGCCATCCCAGATGTGTATGACTTTCTTTCCTCTGCAGAAAACAAAGATTTTTTTGAAGAATATTTCAGGTCTGTAGGTCCTTTCAATGCAAGTGAAGACCTTTCAAGCTCCAAAAATCACATGTAGACAGCATTAAAGTAGTCCAAATGACTCCAGTGTTTAAAGTTTGTATCTTAAGAAGCGATATGATAGGTGTGGGTGAGAAACAGATCAATATTTATATCCTTTTTTACTATACATCTCCACTTTCATTTTCACATTCTACAAGTTTTAGTGAAATTGGAGAGCTTTATCGGTAAAAGGTATTGAAATATTGATATGTTTCTCACTCAAAGTGACTGCATCGCCTCAGAAGACACTGGATTAAACACTGGAGAGTTTTATTCTGCCTTTATGTGATATTTGGAGCTTGAAAGTTCTGGCAACCATTCACTTGCAATGTATGGACCTGCAGAGCTGAAATATTCTTCTAAAAATCTTTGTTTTTGTTCAGTAGAAGAAAGAAAGTCATATACATTTGTGCTGTCATGAGGGCGAGTTAATGATGAGAGAATTTTCATTTTTGGTAGAACTATCCCTTTAACTCTATGGTATTTTTCCCCTCCTCTTGAGCACTACTAAGGTTGCAGATTATCCAATATAAAGTTTCTTACATATTAACTGTATTAGTCAGACAATGCGCCTTCACAAATTTTCCGCTTTGTCTCAGTTGGTTTTGGTATCTAAAAGTAACCCGGATCTTTCGCTATACACTTGAGTAAATGATCTCATTTACCGCAGATAGCATAACACATAAGTCTCCAGCTCCATAATGTCTTATCACAGCCGGCCATCTAGGAGGAATACAAAGTGGAGAGTTATGGAGATCCCTTTAACCATTAACTTTGGCTAAATGACGTGAAACCAAATACATTTGAGTGTCTTTATTGGTGTGTATCGTCTTCCTGGAAAGGTAAAAAAACACCAGGATTAAAGATGATTCCTTATTTTTTGTGAACGCTTAGCAATAGATTTAAATGGAAGGATATTAAATGAGGTTGTATTTACTAGCTTATGTGGTACTGAAAACAATCACAAAGGGTGGGTCAGACCACTATTTTATTTAGCTATTTAGTCACAAGGCTTTTGGTCAGTTTTCTTGAAAATGCTCTGGTTTTTGCATGCTCTAAGGATGATATGACAATGCAAAATATTTTTCTATTAGTAGAGAAAGGAAATAGCCTACACATCCTTTTGTTTATTAATTAAACTAAGGTTATCCCTCTGAAGAAGGCAAGAAATCAAGTCAAGAGAGTCAAGTCAGTACACTTTAGATGATGTTTGACCATGATAAAAGACTGTCTGTCTACAGACAAGGGGAAAGTAGAACTGCAGCAGCTTTTCTGGATCATTGCTTATGTTGACAGCAGAGACAAAATGGCATATGCTCGTATTTTATCTGTTCATCATCAATAAATTGACATCAATACTTTCCAAAGTTATAACAATGTGCCTTGGGGCATTTTGCATATATTTAACACATACATATGTGCTGTGTGACAATTAACGATGAACAAGTTACACTAAGTAGGCCTACAGGGAATTATAACTATATATATATATATATATATATATATATATATATATATATATATATATATATATATATATATATATATATATATATATATATATATATATATATATATATTTATAACTTGGCCATCGTTAATTATCACACAGCGTCATCAAGTGGCAAGACATAAAATGACGGTTAACTTACGTTGTGTCAATGACGTCGTCATTTCCTTCCAAACTAAGTGAAATAAGTTGTATTTTCTTTTATACCTGAAGACACAATTTGACAAATAAACGATCCGTTGTTTGCCAATTTTATTAAAATCCGGCCCTTGTAATTGCTGAGTTCTGAGGTATAAATGTATCGCACTACGTTGGAGGTCCACTGAACAACCTGAAGGAAGCAGGTAAAGATATACAGTATAAAACGTTTGCCCATATTAACCAGCCTGCTCCATCTAAGCTGCCCATTTGTATGCCCCATTTGAAAATGTATAATATAAGAAAATCTGATAAATAGTTTTCAAAAATTGAAATAGTTAAAGCTGCTGTAAGCAAACTCATGATTGTTTCTATCCCAACACACTGGCAAGTTCTCCGAAGTAGGTGGTCCCGCCCCCAGATTCACGCTATTGGCTGTTGACAACAGAGCTACGCTAATATGCGCGGGCATATTATTTTTGCTGTCTACAGAGCCGTTGGAGTCACGATGTCATGTTGTCCAGCAGGTGAACTGAAATAATTTGTGAAGTTTCTCGAAAGTTTTCTTTCTCGTTAAGCAAATCAACAACACACTCGTCATCGCTGCTTCAGCTGGTAGAGAGATGCTTTTTTTATTTTTTCGATCTGATCGCTAGAGTATAATTTGCTTTTCTTGTTTGTTTTGCAAACTTGTGAAGTGGTTATTTCTTCTCACCTGACAATGGCGGAGGGTGGACCAACTCAAAGGTGCGTTGAGCCACCTAATGCATGGGGGTAAAATTGCTTGATAAGCGCCGCGTGCATGTAAACCTACTCGCCTCACATAATCGCGTCGCGTTTGGTGTGAAAAAAGCCTTACATTGACAAAGATGAATGATTCTCAGGACACCTAGTTCAGTTACATCAGTCAGGTAGTCTTGTATATTTTATGAGTGGTACTTTAAAGAAAAAAAAATATAATTTCTGACCATTTTTGAAACGCTGCAGGTGCCCAGAAATCAATGGCTACAAGCTATCCTAAAGCTGAATTATGTAATTCTTGCGCCACCAAACGGAATTGCAAAAACAAACTTTGTTTTCAAAACAACTTACTGAATATGACCCCCATCTTCCCTTGGTCAAACAAAGTGATAGTCCCACCCCCAACTCATGCGATTGGTTGAGTAAAGTTTCAAAACAAACAGAAATATTCATAGCACCATAGAAAGACAGTGGTTACAGTTTTCGAGAAAATTAACTTATGAATGGCTTACATGTGTCTTTGCCTATTAAAATGGTATAGGAGATATTTTACCACAGAAAAATTTACATCAGCTTTAACAAGAAGTGAAGATAAGAATGAATTGGGTTGGGAATCGATTCCAAAAAGAGTCGATTCCTCAATTCTGATGGTGCGTTCACATACAACGCAAAGAAAATGTTCACCTCGCTTTGCTCGTGCGAGTTTGACCGCTAGATTATACATTTGTGTTTAAACTCGCGTTCGCGAGTATTCCCCCTTCTTTTCCGGAAAAGGACAGGAGGAGGTGCTTCTACAACTTGGTTCATAGTAAAGTACAACCAATAGCTGGAATCAAGTAGACACACATATTTTCAGAACTTACCATGTAGTCCAACTTCCTCGCTCACTTTCCGCCAATCAATGTCTTTATTCGAATCTACTCTGTACATGTATGACATTGTGTCATACAATTCCGGTGCCCACACACTGCTACAAAAAAAAATTTCATCCATTTTTCCAGATTCTTCTGCTACTATGTCAGTACATCAGTGACATCCAGATAATCTCAATGCTGATAGGCTTTCACGACGTCGTGTGATTCGAATATGCGAATGGAGCGATTTCCCATGTTCGAGTCTCGTCATTCGCTTCATTCGTGCCGCCCGGCACGAATTCACATCTATTCGCATATGGGCAGTGGTGGCTCAGCAGTTGAGGCTCTAGATTACTGACCAGAAGGTCAGGGGTTCAAGCCCCAGTACCGCCAAGATGCCACTGTTGGGCAAAAGACCAAGGCCCTTGACCATATCATGGCTGACCCTGCACTCTGACCCCACCTTAGCTGGGATATGGGAAAACAAATAAATTTCACTGTATATACCGGTATGCAAAAATATATGTATAAGGTTCGACCAAAATAAAAGCTTCTATTCTATCTTTGCATTGACTTTGTATGTAATTGTGCCACGTGAAACGCTCACTTCGCGTTGTATGTGAATGCACCTTGAGGTGTTGGTAATAGAGAATCGATTCGAAACGTTGGAATCGACTTGATTCCAACGTTTCGAATCGATTCTCGATTACCAACACCTCGTGGTGCGTTTCAAAGCTGGAGTCGATTCCTTCTGGGGAAACTTGTTGATATTTTCGAACTGTTTATTTCCTCGACCACTAAACTACTACACATTTTAGAAGCCTAACAGCACTAATTTACAATTTACAAAATTATTTAAAAATGACAGCATCTTAACGATTATCGATCTGACTCCGAGTCAAATCCACTCAGTTTGTTCATCTGTATGAAGTAATCCCACAAACATTTCAACACATCTGCCTTCCAGACCTGGATTATTTATAGCAGGTATTTTACCTTGGATTAAACTAATAATCAAGTATCATGCCAAAATTGTATCAGTGAATTGTCATACAGTAATAACTACCCCGATGTTACAACACAAGTCTGCAATAAGAAGAGTTGAGTTAGCTTCACAGCTGGCAAGTTCTCAGAAGTAGGTGGTCCCGCCCCCAGATTAAATAAATCAATAAATATGTTAAAGTTTAAATGATCATTGTGCTGCACTAATTAAAGCAAGAATCTAACACTTCTCTACTCTTTCTCGACAATTTTACAGTGTTTAAAACCTTTTGCATACATTTATTTTTTATTAGCAGACATTTTACACAATTTTACATTCAAATTATATAAAAATAATTAATCATTCAAAAACATAAATGTTAAATACATGTAAATAAAAATAAATATATATAACAAAAACAAATATATATATATATATATATATATATATATATATATATATATATATATATATATATATATATATATATAATTATTTTATTTTTTTTATAAACCAGTACAACAATGGATTTTTTTATTAAATTGAAATGTGTTGTTTGGACATTTTATTCAGAAAATTACTGTACATTCTAATATAAACCTCTTTATAAACAAGAACTCATAAGTGGTAACAGACTATTTAAATGGTGCTTCTAAGATAATTTTTCAGTAGTTCTTGGAAATAAAGGCGCATCTAGTCAAGCTTCCTTCAAATTTATCTCATGGGATTGAAGCATCGTGCATTGGTATGTGTATACAGGCCCTGATTTTATTTTAGAATGGGCATATTAATAGTAAATATCATTCATGCTATTATAAACAGTGCAAAGAACGCTTTGTAGTTCCATTTTTTTGGAATTGAAAAAGAAGTTCTGGAATCAACTCTTGGAATCGATTCTAACGATTCTAAAACCAGGAATTCACAAATTTCTGGAATCGAACAGCCCTATGAATTACAAGAGAGAAGCTATGCTATCCATGTGTACTGAAAAGGTCATTATGAAACTTGCAATACTTTATAAGAATAAATTAGTTTTATTTCACTTATTAAGCTTATACAAAAAAGATATGCAATGAAATCAGTACATCATAAACTTTCAACTGAATTTTGCATTGTTCAGAACAACTCACAGTCCATAGCATTTAGATTTCCCATGTGATGTCACAGGCCATCCCAAGAACACTGATTTCAAATGGTGCTAGATGCCAAAAAGTACTCTATGGCACCATATGAATTCAGTTTCCAGGGGCAGCACCAACCAGATCAGCCTGTATCAGCAGTGGAAGGCACTGAAAAAACAAGATAAAATAGTTTGATTTCAAAAAGTATAATCGTGGTTGATACTGGAGCCTTTAAACATTCAGATGCACATTCTTGTAAAGCATTTCTGTGCAGCATGTTAAACTTTTAGCAAAAATTGTTTATACCGAAAGTAAAACTATAATTCTGTGCACCTTGCTAGTCATATGCCTGAATATATGTGTTATATTATAACTTTAATAAGAGACCTGAGTCAGTATGGGATGGGTGGGAAATGAGGAGTGAACAAAAAGAAGTAAAGGGAGGGAGGGCATTTGTTTACAAGTCTCTCGAGTAGATTGGTGTATTCTTGGTTTGCTGCCTCTGTGCACCTGACCACTTGTGTAATGCTGATCTAGCTCTTAAAGGGACAGGAGTATTTTTTTTTGTGGGGGATTACAAGCTGCTTATTACAGCTCACTTGGATAAGAAGAGATTGTCTGATGGTTATGTAAAGCGAGCAACCACAGTTTGTTTACCTTTACAAGTTGTACAAAGGCAGGAAATATGAAATTGATAAAAGAACACCATTTTATTCTTCTATGAAACAAAGAATGTTTCAGACACTTTGTTCTTAATAGATAGGTTGACCATATGTCCTCTTTTTCCCGGACATGTCCTCTTTTTCAGACCTTAAAAAAGCATCTGGCCGGGATTTCTACATTTGCGAAAATGTCCGGGATTTGGCTTTAGTTGCATTATGTTGTGCATCTGATCTAATATTTCACTGTGTACATGCATCATAATGAACTAGTAAGACGTTCTAAAGCAATATTTCTTTATCGAGGTCATCAAAAACATTACTCCGTCAACACTCAGAAGACATGTAAATGACATTTTTCGTTTCTTTCAAATGAATGTAAAATATATGAAAACATACAAAGCATTTATAATAGCTAAATATTTTATTGCTTTTTAATCCCTGAGCATATTATTTTGACACAGATGTAACAATAGGAATAAGTAGTCAATATGTCCAATGATTAATGTTTTATTTGGCTCCCTTGTTTGTTGGACATACTTGGGGATCTTCTTGGGTTGGGGTATTGACAAAAAAAGGATACTAATTGCATTGTTGGAACTAGAATTACCTTGCTTGCGGCAAAGGTGGCAAAATAAGCCAATGGATCTGTCTTGGGAAAGAGTTCAGACATGCAGGATACTAACAACCATTTGCTTTGAAGTGATGAGTGAACAATTCCTGATACCAACAGAGCTCACCTTCTCTGAATAGCCTAATACATGATACATATGCGCACAATTGAAACGAAATATAACCCTGATGCTATAATGACATTCCATATTTGCTTCAATAAATGTAACAGCAAGCCTTGAAATGCGATCTGACTGCGCCATCTAGAGGGCAAGCTGAACATTGCGCTAATTATTTGTTTACCTCCTTTGGTCAAGTGCGCACTTGCAAATAGCCGTTCCAAGTTTATTTGGTCAGTTTGAAGAGTAATGTTGAAAATAGACGTCATAAACATGATCTAATTGGGATTAGGTATGTGCCTCTTTAAAAGTCTGAGGGTAAACAAGTAACTAGTAGGCTATGTTATGATTAAGCCACTTTTAAAGTGCGAGCCACTAAATTCTTTAACAATGACCTCAGCTTTATGTTCACTACTTTATGAAACCCGTTTTAAAATTCGTAAACGTTGCAGACGCGATTGTCTGAAGCGACATGAAGTGCGCACGTCTACTACAGCATTGAGGGCTGTTCACACCGAATGTCTTTTGGTGTCCGTCTGCGTTCTTTTTCCTATGGGTTTTCTGTGTAAACATGCGCTAGAAGGACATATTTGACTAATGCCTTACGCCGTGTCCACTTAAAAAGAACGTCGACTTTTAAAAGCGCCTTTTGAGACACCTGCGTTGCGCTGCGTCTTTCTTTTTATTGTAAGCGCATAAACGAATTTGGTCTGAACGGCCCCTCGCGTCTCGCGCACAGCATCCTTTCCAGCACTCGTCTTCAACACTACGCATGCAGTTAGTTTAGATAGTTGAATGCCCACATATGATTATGTATTGTTCAGCCGCAACGCGTTTATTTGACTAAGTAACGTTCCACGAAATATGTTAGACAAACGAATTTTCCAAACCAATCTTCGTATTCTTGTCGCAATAGCTATGACGCAGTAATATATCTAAACAAATGCCTCGTGGAGTATTTATCAGTACACTTCACTCTCAGATTTAAAGTGATGATTAATATGCAAGCCATTATTTTTGCTGTAATCATTTTTGTGAGATCCATTAAATATTTTTTGCCAAAAAAAAACAAAGTATTTTGTTACGTTTTTTAAGGTATTCAGATACTGTTCTCATTTTCTCGTGAATTTGTTTAGTTTAAAAACATTTTTTAATTAATTATACGTCTCATATTGATGAATTGTTCCACTTACATTGATGCATCCGAACACTTGCCTTCAAATGGAATCTTTTCGTGAATTAGTTTCAAGCCATGGATGCCTGCACTCTTCACTTGCTTCAATCCAATCCAACTCCTCTAATTCTTGAGTCTCGCATCACTCCAAGATCCCTATCGATTTTTCCTAGGCGCAATAGTCAAGCCCCGCCCCCGACACTCCTCCAACATCTGACTGGCTACGACGCGCCACACGTTCCTAAACACTTCGGGATCACATGTGCTTGACGCGTGTTTACAAACATTGGATGAGGTCACACGGTACAGGCGGCCATTTAATGTGCATCGCTGGACGCTTTCGTAAGGTCTCCATCATAACATTACACAACCCAAGCGTACATAAACGATTTGTTATTAATTGGCATGTTGTTTAAAAAGCTTTGAAGCACCTTTTAAGGTTTATTTGATCATATAATAGCCAACTTTTGTATGTGTTTTTAAAAATCAGGATTATAATGTATATGAACGTTCACTTTACTTGCTTACACTGCTCTCTCAGATTATGATTGTCCTCCCATGCAAGAGCTATTCAAATACACCAGGAGTCGCTGTTTGTTCAAAAAAATACTTATAGCTCAGGCCATTACTGATGCTCAAGTTGTTCTCGAACTTACTCACACATTTCTTAAAGGAATAGTTCACCCAAAAATGAAAATTATCTTATCATTTACTCACCTCATGCCATCCCAGATGTGTGTGACTTTCTTTAATCTGCAGAACACAAACAAATATTTTTAGAAGTATGTCTCAGCTTTGTAGGTCCATACAATGCAAATAGAGCGCAACAGTGCCCGTCCACCTTTTCTGGAAGTATTTTTCCCATTAATTTTTCCCATATACCTTTTTATAAAATCCTCCATAAAAGAGTTGTAAGCCATGAACCAAACCAACCAGCTCAGAGGTAAATCACAACATCACAAACTTTGTTTTGAGGTAAAAAAGTATTTGAAAATCGGCCAAAAAAACAAAGGTACAAGGCTGTGTACTTACCGACTTTCATGAGGGCACAAACTACAATTCCATGAAGCATTGTTAATGATGTCATTGAATAAAAAACTATTGGAATATATAAAACTATTGATTTTAGGTTGTTGCAGGGCCGGCCCATCCTACAGGAAATACAGACGACCACCTGGGGCCCCGACATGTCTGATGGGGCCCTGCGAACACGTGCAAAGCATATGAACAAGTCATAGAATTTAAATCATTGATGACTTTCAATTTGAAACTCTCCGCAGTCCAGTGGTTTCCATAGCATTTACACACTGGATAACGTGCAATGCGTATGGACCTGATCATTTAGCATACAAATTATAATGACGTTGAAAACTTAAACCATTATATTATGTATAAAATGAGCTCTGAATAATCACAAAAAGACAAATAACTGAAAGTGACAAAAAAAAAAATAAAAAAAATAGCAGTGTATCTACAATTGGCAAGAAGTAAAGCTAAGCACTACACTAATCTACATATTTTTTGTATTGCTGGGAACTGGAGCATTGCTTCTTTTTACAGTATTATTAGACAGGAAGGAATTCAGACACTGCCGATATAAAGATGCAAAAAAAACTCACATAGATTAAAAATATGAACAATTAAAGTGTTAGTTCACCCAAAAATGTTAATTATCCCATACTTTACTCACCCTCAAGCCATCCTAGGTGTATATGACTTTCTTCTTTCAGCCAAACACAATCAGAGTTATATAAAAACATATCCTGGCTCTTCCAAGATTTATAATGGGAGTGAATGGTACCTTAGATTTTGAAGCCCAAAAAAAGCACATCCTTCCATCAAAAAAGTAATCCATACAGCTCCAGTGGGTTAATAAAGGCCTTCTGAAGCAAATCAATGTGTTTTTGTAAGAAAAACATCTATATTTATAACTTTATAAACTATAATCAGTGGCTTCCGGTAACAGCCGTCCGCACGTTCACTGGCTTCCTCTATCCTCTGGAACTTACGCTATGCCTGCATTATACGCCGGAATTCGTCTCTCTCATGAACGCGAGGACGGCCATTACCGGAAGCCTTTATTAACCCCCTAGAGCTGTCTGGATTACTTTTTTGATGGATGTATGTGCTTTTTTGGGCTTCAAAATCTAAGGTACCATTCATTCCGATTATAAAGCTTGGAAGAGCCAGGATATTTCTTATATAACTCTGATTGTGTTTGGCTGAGAGAAGATAGTCATATACAACTAGGATGGCTTGAGGGTGAGTAAATTATGAGATCATTTTCATTTTTGGGTGAACTAATCCTTTAATCTGAAAAATAAGCAAACCATCCTATCTACAAAAATGTCAGCTCTCTAAGAGGTATGTGTTTATTCTTTACATTTGTTTACAAATATATATTTCGAGGTGTTGTATTTAAAATATGTTATTTTATTTATAATTAATTATACATTATACATTGTTGTAGTTACCTTATTTCCCTGATGTTTTAACTTTTATTCACTTTTACACACATTCTGGCCAACTTTTGTTTTCATTGATTTTGTTGCTCTAAATAAAAATGTCAGGCATTTTCAGCAGAATTTTAAGCATTGTCAGCAGTGTCCTATACAATTAAAACTATTTTAAACAGTATTTAATTATTTTGTGTAACTTTAATGGGTAACACTTTTGGTTGTATTTGTTAACATTAGTTAACTACGTTAGTTAACATGAACTAACAATTAAAAATATGTAATAATCTTATTTAATGTTAATTTCTACATATACTAGTAAATTTGTAACATTAGTTAATTCAATATGAACTAACATGAACAAAAAATAAACAGTTGTATTTTTATAAATTGACATTAGCCAAGGTTAATTAAATGCTGGAAAATTGTACTATACATTGTTAATGATACCTAATGCAAACCTTATTGTAAAATGTTACCCAGTAATTATCATTCTTGCAGTTTCCATGAACTCATATTAATTGAGATTAAAATGTCGACTTGCAAAGCACCTAAAATACACATATTCCTTTATGCATGCATGTACATTTTACATTTTCATAATTTCCCCTAGGGCCCCACAAACCCATGGGCCGCCCTGGACTTTTAGAAACAAAATAATTTACACTAATTGCGAAATACTCCGATATGTGTAAATAGATAAGTAGTTTAGGGGTGAAGTGACACCAACATCGATTACGTCATTCACAGTGCGTCATGGGAGTGGGCTGTCGCTCTGAAGCACGTCTCGCGGGCTTCGTTGGGTGTGGTTCTCTGATTAGTGAATCTTTCTCTGCTGGACCATGGGTAATGTAGTTGTTTACAATGAATTCCGCTATCAAACACAATTTTTAAACAATGAAGTTGTAATAGCTCAGATGAATGAATTCAACGGAAGCATATACAACCGATGAACAACTTTGGAGCGCAAGGTAGATCTGTCTTTAAAGGTTTATAAGTTATCATTGAAAATGTACGTGTCTATGGAATAAATGAATGGACTTTTTAGTTCTGGAACCAGACTGTTGCACTCTATTGGGTCCAACATTTTCAAGCTCCAAAAGCAGCATGATAGTAATCCATAATACTTCAATAGTTTAATCCATGTCATCTTAAGTGATCTATTGAGTTTTGGGTGAGAACAGACCAAAATGGAACACCTTTTTCACTATACATCTTGCCATTGTAATCTGTAGGCACAATCACAAAAATAAGTTTGTTAGGTTTTAAATTATGTATATACCGATAAAAACAGACAACACATATTTGGAGACTGGTTGTGTAACGTAGTCAAACACATCCATAGTTATTATATGTAATGAACTCAACCTTTTCAAATAGAATTCAATATGGGATCTTTTTCCTCCAAACATTTCCCAAGCATTTATATACCCATATAAGCAATACAGCACATTCCCTCTGATTTGATCCCTATGTGATTCTCGAACATTACTATTTACTGTCTCGGCTAGGGATATCCATCCATAAGCTGTTTTAAATTCCCACTACTGGATAACCTGATGTGTTAAACTTATTTATTTGTTTATTGTTCGTGGCATTATCATTTATTTTAGGTGGAAAAATGGAAGCCCTTCCAAGGTCACGTTTGTTGCAAAAGAGAATGATGTAGAGCTGGTATCACTGAGTGTGCCTGTGCTGTCAAAGCACTTGAGCATCTGAAGCATGCAGCTGGGTGTTACCAAATATCTTTATTTAGCTCCATGGTATTTACTTTTTGAAGTGTCTCTTGGGCACTTTGTGAAAACATTTAAGTCTCTGTATACAAGGACATTTAAACTTGTTGATGTGCATGTAACATTTCATTATGTCTTAATTTATGTGTTGATATAAAGTTATTTAATCAGATAGGTCAAACAAATAGTGCAATAGTACAATTTTACTCTTATTAAAAAAGATATGATTGTATCCTGGCTATTGTAGTCTATTAAACAATGTTACCATTGAAGAGTTTGACACTTTGTAGCACTTCTCATGTTATTGCCCCTTAAAATATATCACTTTTATTCCTCATTTTTAAATACATTTGGATAAAAGTTTGTTATTACAAATGTGTGTTATTTGTTGTTGTTGCTTATAATACACAGTAAAATTGGTATTTTCAGCTGTTGTTAATTTGGCTGGTTTTCATGGGGCTAAATTAATTTAGAATTTGACTGTATTCTCCCATCTGGACACTCATTAGCTGCATAGTTGGAGGTAAATATGAGCTCCACCTTCATTTTCCATGGAATACAGGCTGTTTTCAGCTCTTGTTGAATTCAGCTGGTAGTTAGACCAGATACAACTTCACCACCCCTGCTTCTCCATATATGATATATAGGAGAACAGTACAGAATGTTACACTGAGGGGCTCTACAGAGGTTTTGACACAGTTCACTTAATCCCACGCTCCACCACCGTGTGAATACACTTAAATTCCATGCAATACATGTAGCGAATTTGATTTGGCCCAAGGGAATTTACTTCTGGCCTTCTAGTGTTTTCTTTACAGTCAAGACTAAATTTACTTGTCCAGTGACAAAGCCATACAAAGCGATTTATATAGAGTCCTAAGTCACAAAGTAAAATGATAAAAAAAAAAAAAAGTTTTAAAGTGGCAAGTTAAGCTATTTTATATGCAATGGTGAATTAGCAAGATATTGTATGTTTATATTTGATATAATACACAATAGTGCAGTGATGTTATCTATCACCATCTAATCAAAATACAAATAAACAAAATAAAATGTATTCACCTCAAAGACCTTTCATAACTTGAAGACTCATCAGAATGTCAAGATAATTACAGTAAACAAACAGATACAGATACCACAACAAATGATTCATATTTTGTTAAAAATGTATGAAAATTGTGTTTTATTCTATAGAAGTTTAGATATTTGGCCTCTATATCAAATGAAACAATAAAAAAAAAACAATGAAAAACAAAATAATCACTCACTTGTGGAAATAAACGTCTACATACAGTGCACAAAAAACAATCCTACATAAATTCCATCTAATTTTTTCCCAATAAGTAACTGAATGTTTAGATTATGCACCAGACAAAAAAGGTATGGTATAAAACAAAATATACTTTGTATAAAAATATAGGCAATTACAAAAATTTAAGGTGGAATACATTTGTTTTAGGGGTATCTTGTACAACAGCCCTTAGTGGTTTATCAACTATCACACGCTGTTTCAGGTGCTGATTCACCAGCCATTCTCATTACTATTTCAAAGCACACATGCTTAATTTGTGCACACTACAGGGTGGGATCTGACACTTTAGGAATTTAGCAGCTTGCATTATCAATTAAAGAGATAGTTCACCTAAAAATTTTAATTATCTCATTATTTACTCACCCTTATTCCAACCCAGATGCGTATGACTTTCTTACTTTTTCTGAACACAAACAAAGATTTTTAGAAAAATATCTCAGCTCTGTAGGTCCATACAATGCAAGTAAATTATGGAGATACCTTTGAAGGTCCAAAAAGCATATAAAGGCTTCATAAAAGTAATCCATATGACTCCAGAGGTTAAATCCATATCTTCAGAAGCAATATGATTAGTTTAGTTCACTTCATTGTCCAGCCATGGCTGAAAATTGTTCTTTGGTCTTGACAAAAAACACAAAGAGCTACATTTACTACACACTAAAACATCACATTTCTAAAAGCACTAGATACAGTAAAAAAAATAAAAATCAATTCATATAATTAAAAGTTAAGCCAATAGTGCACCCTTGAAAAATCTTGCCTTCTATGTTTTAATTAAGGAGGCCTTTTGCACATGGAACAATGGATTTTTTAAATAAATTAACTGTCCTATAACGCCATCCTGATGAAAGGAGCTGAAATTCATTATTAAGAGGATGTGTTACGTAATTTGCGATTGACAATCTTTTCTGTGTACCATCATATTGTATATGTCATCCAATAATTTCGGTTTGGCACCCACTATTTCCCCAGCTATCCTACTCAATTTTGTTTTATTTGCTAAAGTTAGTTGCCTGTACCAAACTGTTATGTTGAACACTAGAATGCGCTCAACTAGGCTGGTATATACTCTGCAGGACACCTTGGCTGACAGCAAACTCTCTCAACTTCCGCAGCAAGAATAACCTCTTATTTGCTTTTTTACAAATGAGACTGACATTATCAAAAAAAGTTAGTTTGCTGTCAATCATGGTCCCCAAGTACTTAAAACAATCAACCATGTCCACCATCTGCCCACATAATGTAATTTGCCAGAGGGGTTTTTGAATCTTTAAAATCAGTTCCTTTGTTTTTTCAACATTAATTTGTAATAAACTTCATTTAGACAATTTTTCCAACTTAGAGACCTGCTCAGTGCAACTATTGCCATATGATAGGTGTGGGGGTGATCAATATTTAAGTCCTTTTTTACAATCAATGTCCACTTTCACTTCCATTTTATTCCTTTTCTGTTTTTGGCAATTTGCATTCTTTGTGCAAATCGCCAACTACTGGGCAGGGAGGAGAATTTATAATAAAAAAGGATATATAAATATTGATCTGTTTTGTCACCCACACCTATCAAATCACCTCTGAAGATACAGATTTAACCACTGGAGTCGTTTAGATTACTTTCATGGTGCCTTTATATGCTTTTTGGACCTAAAAGTTCTGGCCACCATTTGCTTGCATTGTATGGACCTACAGAGCTGTAATATTCTTCTATATCTTAGATTGTGTTCAGCAGAAGAAATACATTTATACACATCTGTGATGCCATGAGGGGGAGTAAATAATAAGTAAATACACCAAACATGCTTTTTAATTATTTCTCCAGTTCCTGTATCTCAACTGATAAAGCATGGTGCTAGAAACGGCAAGGCCAGGGTTTGCTTGACACATATTGATAAAATGTACCTTAAACGTACAAGCCGCTTTGCATAAAATTGCATGCCAACATTACTGAAATTAATCTCGGTAGAAGGTAGAGAAAGAAAAAAAAAACTAACATAGAACAATAAAAAAGTAGAAGACACCATTAGAGAATCCCCCAAGGTTGTTAGCTAAAAATAGGGCTTTCCCAAATGAATTCCCTCAGAATCGTACTCATGCTAGCTGGTAAGAGTCTCCTTAATGTATTTAAAGAGTTGTTGAAATAGTAATTCTGTTCAAAATTACCTTTTTTTATATAGGAAAAGGGAAAATATTACAAACACACTTGATCATACTATGTGGAGCAGCAGTTGTAGATGTAAGAATTCCTAACTAGTGGGTTGCATAAATTCAAGAGACATTTAGAAACCAAAATTTAGAAACCAAAAAAGTTTTATTGCTTAATGTTTGGCTTATGCAGTTCCTTTTAATATGAATAAATCATAAATTAGTTTTTATTTTTGTTTACTTTTGTATGTTTAACAATAATAATGTACTCTATTAAGTAGTGTACTCTTGATGTCCAATGTCAAATCTGGGTTCTGTAGCAAAACCAGTTGAAAACCACTGGGCTAGACTACTATTTTCTATATAACACAACTCTCTTTTTGCATTAAAGACCTCAAAATATTTTTGGCACTGTTGTTGTAAAAACAGCGTAAAGTGTTAAATATTTGATTTGTAGATGTTCCTGGATGTAATGGATGTGGATTCTGTAAGCTAACCTGATAGCTTGGCTAGCAAGTAATATTTCGTTTACCTCTTTGCCTGTAATGCAACAATCAGTCATTTCACATTACTAATGGAATCTTCATCACTCTCGTCATCTTCATTGTTCAGTTTCTTACCATCATTTTAATGACTCACAATCTCAGTCATGCATAATGAAAATCTAGATTTCCTGAATTTGTTATAACCCTTGATGCATGTTGATGATTGGATTTATGGGAACTTCAGGCCTCTTACATCTGAGTATCAGCCACCTGTGTCTGGTTTGCAGAGTGTCCATTTGTAGGCGGAGATTCAGAGGACTGTCCATTGATGCTGGGCTTGTCCACAGGCTCCTGTTGAGGGAGGGGGGCCACAGACAGCAGTGTGTTGCCTTGGTTTTCTTGATCCACTTGGAAGGACTCCTCAGCCTTCAAGGAGAAAGAGAGACATTAGTAATCTGAATATACAAACAAAAGGCCTGATTCTTACAGGCATCCTTGAGTTGTAAAACAGACTTCCCTTACAAAAAAGGATTAGTGGTGCCATGGTACATTGATGGTATCAGATGTTATTAATATGGTAATCTGATATATACTACAGTATTAAATGTATAACAAATTTGTGTACCAACAAATTTGCATCATCATAACCCTAACAATTATGATTTAAACAACTTTACAGCTCAAATAACACACAAGTTTTAGCAGAAGAATGAAGTGCTTTTATAAAATTATAAGCTTCGCTTTTCTGCCTTTTTAAACCCTCTAAAAATTGGCCACATGCACTTCCATTGTAAGTGCCTCAATGTAAACTCAACTTTCTTTTTTTAACTTTTTTTTAAAGAAAAGGACAGACAGGTCGAAATGACTTTTTGTGGTAATTAACATTATACCACAAATGCCGTTGATTGAGCCTAACTTGTATTGAGCCAGAAATATTTAAATAGAGTTTACGTAATTTTATACCATTAACATTTACTTCGAAAAACGTCTAGGTTGCGTATGTAACCTCAGTTCCCCGATGGAGGGAACGAGACGTTGTGTCAGAGAACGACACTAGGGGTCTCTCTTGAGCGCCGATATTCACCTCTGTACTATGAAAATAGGCCAATGAGAGTTGGCAGCCAGTATTTGCATGTCCGCCCCGGACATCACGGGTATTTAAGCGGCGCAAATACGGGAGTTCATTCAGGATTTTTCTGAGGAGCCGGAAATGGTCCGGCCACAACAGGGGCTCGGCTCAGCGACGTGGCAAGGGGGACACAACGTCTCGTTCCTCCATCGGGGAACTGAGGTTACATACGTAACCTAGACGTTCCCCTTCTGTCGCTCTCTTACGTTGTGTCAGAGAACGACACTAGGGGTCCACTTAAAAGCGCCATGCGGCTGAGCCGTGTACGTGATCCGCTGATACAGGAGCGAGCAGGTATTCCTACGTGCAGAACGACCAACTGTATCAGGCCGCACGTACCCTTCCAAAATGCCCCATTTAAGCCATCAGGATTCCTTATTGTTACCCGGAGGGGGAACAAGGTGACGGCCGCCAACATGGGAGCGGGCCAGCCTGGCTGGGCCTCTTTTCTCTCTATGTTTCTCGCGATAGAGCAACTACGGCCGGGGCCCTTACACGCATTGAGGGAAGGGGTCTTAGCCCTTGGTAGGGCGGGGAAGACCCTGCGGAGGCCACACCTACCCGGAGGGGAGGCAAATTTGAGTGGCACATACATCGCATGGCCTATACCTAGGCCTTATGCTGGAACAGTAGTCGGTGGTAGCACCAGCCTCAGAGAGGGGAGCATACAGCACGGCACCTGAGGTAGCTGTGACTGCCTAAGGGAAACACGGCGTCAACTCACGTGAGGGGACAGAACCGTGGTTTTACACACAGGGGAGTCCGAGCAGGAGGCCTTACCTGTGGGGCCCCTATACCAGTACAGGGTAGCTAGCGGTACCGCGAGTGGTTTGGGTCGGCGAGTCCCTCCGCGAGAACTGCGACCCGCAAGGGCTAGGGAGGGGCCAACCAGTGTCCCAAGCCTGGGATCTCCTGGGAAGAAGGCGCACTGTTTCCCCTGGTTAGGGGAAGGAGCTGGGTGCAAGCGATCCACCCAGTCAGATCGTCGGCGTGCCACCGAAGTTCTCACGGGCTCGGTACCTGAGAGAACACGGGACGAAACTGACTCAACTCGGAGATTGTAGAATCTCGCAAAATTGTTAGGTGTTGCCCAGCCCGCAGCTCTACAAATGTCTGCTAGGGCAGTGCCCCTAGCCAGTGCCCATGAGGACGCAACACTCCTGGTGGAGTGGGCTCGGACCCGCAAAGGGAGGGGCACGGCCTGGGTGTGATAAGCCAGGGAAATGGCATCGACAACCCAGTGGGCGAGTCTCTGCTTGGAGACAGCGTTCCCTTTCTGCTGTCCCCCAAAGCAGACGAAGAGCTGCTCAGCGCGTCTGGTGCTCTGTGTGCGGTCCAGGTAAATACGTAAGGCACGTACCGGACAGCAGTGAGAGGGCTGGGTCTGCCTCCTCCCGGGGCAGCGCTTGCAGGTTCACCACCTGATCCCTGAAGGGTGTGGTAGGAACCTTGGGCACGTAGCCTGGTCGCGGTCTTAGGATCACGAAAGTGTCTGCCGGACCGAACTCCAGGCAGGCGTCGCTAACAGAGAACGCATGCAGGTCCCCGACCCTCTTGATGGAGGCGGCAGCGATCAGCAGGGCAGTCTTGGGAGAGAGGGCCCTGAGTCCAACTGAGTCAAGCGGCTCGAAGGGGGTCTCCGGAGTCCCATCAGGACGACCGAGAGATCCCAGGAGGGAAATAGGTTAGGCCGGGAGGGAATCATCCTCCGGGCACCTTTTAGGAACCTGACGATTAAGTCGTGCTTGCCAAGAGACTTGCCGTCTACCGTGTCATGGTGGGCCGCGATAGCAGCAACATACACCTTGAGGGTGGAGGGGACAGCCTCCTCTCCAGCCTCTCCTGAAGAAACACGAGCACTGACCTAACTGCGCACTTCTGCGGGTCTTCGGCTCGGGAAGAACACCAGTTCGCGAACAGGCGCCACTTCAGGGCGTAAAGATGCCTGGTCGAAGGGGCTCTGGCTTGGTTAATAGTGTCTATGGCGGCTAAAGGTAGGCGGCTAGACCCTCCGCGTCCGTCCAGGGACCAGGCGTGGAGTTTCCAGAGGTCTGGGCGCGGGTGCCAGAGCGTGCCCCGTCCCTGAGAAAGAAGGTCCTTCCTCAGGGGAATTCACCAGGGAGGGGCTGTCATAAGGAGCGTGAGATCCGAAAACCACGTCCGGTTGGGCCAGTAGGGGGCCACCAGAGTGACTTGCTCCTTGTCCTCCCTGACCTTGCATAGCACCTGTGCAAGAAGACTCACTGGAGGAAAAGCGTACTTGCGCAGCCCCACGGGCCAGCTGTGTGCCAGAGCATCTGTCCCCAGGGGAGCTTCTGTGAGGGCATACCAGAGCGGACAGTGGGAGGTTTCCTGGGAGGCAAACAGGTCTACCTGGGCCTTGCCGAACCTGTCCCAAATCAGCTGGACCGATTGGGGGTGGAGCCTCCACTCTCCGCCAGGCAAGGTTTGTCTTGACAGCGCGTCCGCTATCACATTGAGGTTGCCGGGGATGTGAGTGGCGCTGCTGACTCCAAAGGAGGAGACGACGGGCGAGCTGTGACATGTGGGGGGAGCGTACTCCGCCTTGGCGGTTTATGTAAGCCATCACCGTGGTGCTGTCTGTCCTGACCAGGACATGTTTGCCACGAATCATCGGAAGAAATTTCTTCAGGGCAAGACGAATGGCCAGCAGCTCTAGGCAGTTGATGTGCCAGCGCAGCGGGCCTTGGTTCCACCGGCCTGCGGCTGCCGCGCCCGTTGCACACGGCGCCCCAACCCAATTTGAGGCGTCGGTTGTAACCAGAACGCGACGGGACACCTGCTGCAAGGGTACCCCTGCCCGAAGAAAGCAGAGGTCTGTCCAGGGTTTGAAGGTTTGGAGGCAGGCAGTGGTAATTTCCATGCCGTGCGTGCCGTGGCGCCATGCTCGTCTCGGGACTCGAGTCTGGAGCCAATGCTGAAGTGGTCTCATATGCATCAACCCTAGTGGCGCGACCGCCGCGGAGGATGCCATATGCCCCAGGAGCTGTTGGAAACGTTTCAACGGGACCACGGTGCCTGGCTTGAAGGAAGCGAGGCATTCAGCACTGACTGAGCACGCTCGTTGGAGAGACGTGCTGTCATTGAGACTGAGTCTAACTCCAAACCGAGAAAAGAGATGCTCTGGACTGGGGTGAGCTTGCTCTTCTCCCAGTTGACCTGAAGCCCCAAGCGGCGGAGGTGCTCGAGCACCTGGTCTCTGTGTGCGCATAGTAATTCCTGCGAGGGGGCCAGAATGAGCCAATCATCGAGGTATTTGAGTATGCGTATGCCCGCTCCTCGTAGCGGGGCAAGAGCCGCCTCTGCGACCTTCGTGAAGACGCGAGGGGACAGAGACAGGCCGAAGGGGAGGACCTTGTACTGATACGCCTGGCCGTCGAATGCGAACCGTAGAAAGGGTCGGTGTCGAGGGCGAATTGAGACGTGAAAGTACGCGTCCTTCAGGTCTACCGCTGCGAACCAATCTAGATGCCGAACGCCAGATAGGATTTGTTTCTGGGTGAGCATTTTGAACGGGAGTTTGGACAGGGTCCGATTGAAAACTCGCAGGTCCAAGATCGGTCGTATGCCACCGCCTTTCTTGGGTACAACGAAGTAAGGGCTGTAGAAACCCTTCTTCGTTTCGGTTGGAGGGACAGGCTCTATTGTGTCCTTGATTAGAAGGAAGGCGATTTCCTCGCGCAGGGAGAGGGCATGTTCGCCGTGCACTGCGGAGGAACGAACGCCCAGGAAGGGGGGCGGAGACCTGGCAAACTGAATTGCGTAACCGAGTCGAATGGTCCGGTGCAGCCAGCGTGACGAGCTGGGCAGAGAAAGCCATGCCTCTGCGCTCTGTGCTAGGGGCACCAAGGGGACAAGTATTTTGGACGTACCCGGCGGGGCTTCGCAGCGGTGCGGAACAGGTAACGCAGCGTCTGGAGGCTCTGTGGCGTCCCGAGGCTCTGGTGCTGAGAATAAGCTCAAAGCACTTACCTTGTTCCGCGCACCCAGCAGGGGCGGGTTCATGACAGAGGAGGAGGTCTGATGTCGGCGTCCTCTGGACTCGTCTGAACCGGCCGGCCGGGGAACAGTCGTGGGGCTGAGGGCGGAGCACCGCATCCTGGGTGCCGGGACTGTTGAGGCCTGAAACAAAAGTGCCGTGAGAACGGCATTTGCGGGCCATGTGACCCAGAGGTAAAGGAAATAGCTCTTTTATTGAGAATTTGGGTACCGCAGCCCCGTCAGGGGTGCGGCAAATGAAAAAACACAAGATTCTCCTCCCGGCCCTCCACCGGGGGCGGAGCGGTCTCACCATCTCCGGAGCTAACTTCTCGTACTCTGGGTCCGCTGTCTCAGGGACGTTTGGGAGCCTTCCGGGTCCTCGACGGGGTCCGTGAGGCAGGGGGCGTACGCTTCCTGCGGTTTGCTCGACGCTGGGGCTGAGAGCTGGGCCCAGGTTGGGGCGGAGCAGAAGGTCTTCTGGCCGCAGGAGGACGCCCTCGGCGAGCAGATGGGGCCTGGGCCGTGGCGGCAGGCTTGCGGCGCGGCATGATGTGAGAAATAGCCTCCGTCTGCTTCTTCACCAGGGAGAACTGCTGGGCAAAGTCCTCCACGGTGTCGCCGAAGAGGCTGAACTGGGAGACAGGGCGTTGAGGAAGCGAGTCTTGTCGGCTTCACGCATCTCAACCAAGTCCAGCCATTGCTGACGTTCCTGGACCACCAGAGTGGCCATCGCCTGCCCGAGTGCCCGCGCTGTGACCTTCGTCGCTCTCAGGGCGAGGTCGGTCGCTGAGCGCAGTTCCTGCAGCGTGTCGGGATCAGGGCCACCCCCGTGCATGTTGCGGGGTGCCTTGGTTTGGTGGACCTGCAGGAGAGCCATGGCATGCAGGGCGGAAGCGGCGCGTCCGGTAGCGCTGTAGGCCTTCGCGGTGAGCGAGGATGTTGCTCTACAGGACCGGGAAGGGAGTACAGGGCGGCCCGCCAGGTGGTAGTGCTTCCGGGGCATAGATGGATCGCAACAGCTCTATCCACCTGGGGATCTCCGTGTACCCGTGGCGCTCCGCCGTCGAGGGTGGCGAGGGCGGATGAGCAGGTGGCACGGCGAGTGGAGAGGGTGCTCTCCACGAAGACGTCAGCTCATCATGCACCTCCGGGAAGAAAGGTACTGGGGGGCGAGGCTGTGAGCGGCGCCCACGCCCAAAACCAATCGTCTAGCCGTGATGGCTGCGGGGAGGATGGAGGGTTCCAATCCAGGCCCACGCTATTGGCTGCCCGGAAAGCATATCGGACATCTGCGCGTCGGCCTCCTGCTGGGCGTGCAAGCCCGGCGGCAGCCCAGAGGAGCCCTCAGCGTCAGAGCCCACGCCCTCCGATGTCGCGGCGAACTCATCTGCTTCCATCGCCTGAGGGTAGGCAGACTGGCTGTGAGGCGAGTCGCCGCCACCTCGGCGGGGACGGGAGTCAACGAGCGTGCTGGAGCGCGGGTGGTCCGAGGGGCGTACCGGCGAGCTGCACCCGCTGCCATCCCCAAATCACCTCCATCGCCAGCCGCATCGTCCTCAATCCCGTGGGAAGAAGGAGCGACGCGGGGCGGCTGGAGTGGCTTGCTTACGGTTGTAAGCAAGCCGTGACCGCTAACGTTGTCATGGTCATGTTCTCGCAATGAGAACATGAACCATCCACAAACGCAGCCTCGGTGTGATCGCTGCCCAGACACACGAGACAACGCCTGTGGCCGTCGGAAGCGGAGAGTACTCTACCGCATCCAGAAACAACACAGGGGCGGAAAGGCATCTTTAAAAAGACGCGTCCTGAAAAAGGACGTTCACGCCGCTGTGTTTTTGCTCTTTTAGAGGAAATTACTCTTTTAAATAAAATCACTCTTTTATGAATGAAAGACTCGTGAGAGATCTTTCTATCTGCAACTGTCGATGCGCTCAGGGGCAGGAAGTGCACAGCCGTGCAACCAGGAGAAAGCCGCTGTTGTGCGCCGCAGAATCCAACAGCATGCAGCAGAGGATAGCAGGAACTCGGTGTGTAGTCACGCAGCAAACTGCAAACACGACCATCGGCTCGAAGAAATTTTCTGAATGAACTCCCGTATTTGCGCGCTTAAATACCCGTATGTCCGGGGCGGACATGCAAATACTGGCTGCCAACTCTCATTGGCCTTTTTTCATAGTACAGAGGTGAATATCGGCGCTCAAGAGAGACCCCTAGTGTCGTTCTCTGACACAACGTAAGAGAGCGACAGAAGGGGAACTGTGTGCAAAAACGTGTGAATTTTTAAATTTTTTATAAATCTTTCAAGCCACTTTCTTCAGTGTCCAAAATGGCGAAATTGCAAGAAAACATACAAGTTGGGCCTTCTACGACTTTTACTCCCATAGAAAACAATAAACGAACCACCAATCCATAGTTTAACCATAAACCAAAAGCTAAATCTAGCCATTAAAATCCGTTTCCAAACCCTAAACCCAACCATGATTTTAATATGAAAATAAATTTCATTTTCCACTTTAAGACAGAAAACATCGGGATTGCCAAATTTGTTTAAAGTGAAGTGTTGGATAGCTAAGATGCGATGCCTGTATTTTGTCGTTTTTAATTTCTGTTTGTTGATTGATTGGTCTTAATGGGAATAAAAGTCTTACTTTTTCGTACAAGCCAATTTGTACAATATCTTAAGATTTTGCCACATCGTACAATAATTAAAAGTTGTCATGGGACTATTTCGGTAATTCAATGAATTTGGTATATTAGGCATTTTTAAATTATTTGACTTTTACACTCACCAGTCGTAACCCTTTCGAATGTCCTCGATGAGTCTTCAAGAGGTATCCAGTGATTAGTAAAGCAGCAAGAAGTAGACCAGTTGTCAGCAGAGAGATCAGGACAATTTTAGAGTGCTGGTCCATGCGAGACACTGCCTCCTCTACTTCAACCTTAACACAAACAGCCAATGCGTTTTAACTTTTTTACCTGGGAGTTGTTGTTTAGTTATAACAGCATTGTTTTACAATCTTACAAAATATAGAGTGGAATTATATGGCTGTTGTTCACTGGTGTGTTTATCTCAAGTGACAGCTATTTATTTCATAATGAGTTACAGGCTCACCTCACCCTAACTTAAACCACATTGCACAATTTGCAGTGTTAGAAGACTCAGAGCCCTGTTGGGGTGTTCCATATAATTCATATGGACTGGAATTTGGGAGTGAAGCTTTATCCCAACCACTGCAATATGTCCAATTATGATAACAGATGTACGCCCTAGGTGCACCCCTTCCATATTTCCAGATTGAAGTGTAATTTCAATTTGTATATGTGTTTATACTATATAGAAAGTATGTATGTGCTTTTCCACCCTGTATGCAAAATTCCAGAGTTTTCCATGTTGCTGACCTTGTCTGTGATATTGTCATTGTTGAACTTTCCTGCCATTCCTTCAGGATCAGCTACATACAATGAAAAATGATAGTTTTTAGTTCAGTTGTTAACAACACTGGATAATGTTTAACATACCAATTTCAAACAAATAACAGAAACACAATGCAAACCTTCAATGCTGTCTCCATAAACAATGATCTCATCCGTGTTGTCTTTCTGGTAGATTACAAGTTTGCAGTCCTCACCACAGAGATGCTCTAAAACACTTTGAATTCTTGCTTTAGTCTCTTCCTATTGGATGAAACGGTGTGTTTGTATTAAACATGTTTGCAATATAACTGTATGAATGGCACTTGAAAAATATATGTATACTGAATACTTGTACACTTTAAGGAATGTTCCGAGTTCAGTACAAGTTCAATCAATAATCTAATTGTCACAAAATTCTATGCAAAAATATTTTTTTCAATAACGCACTCATAATGGAAGTGAATAGGGCCAGTCTATAAACATTCAGATAACACGCTGTTTTAAAAGTATAGCCATATGACTTAAACATTATGTGCCATCATTATACTAGTGTGATAAAAGATTTACCTGCACTACAGCATTTACATTTACAGGATTATTTCTGACAACAACATTTTAATATTGGATACTGTACAGATAAGTTTAGTAAGTGATTTTTATCACACTAAAATCATGTTACAAGTATAGTGTTTATGTCTCGTGGCTATACGTTTGAAACAGTGTGTGTTCTACCATTTATAGACTGGCCTCGTGGTGTTAATGTAGAGGGTTATTGAATTTAATAAATTAATTAGAATTGTTTAACACCAGTTAAAGTCAAACTATCAAAACATATATTTTTAAGAGCCGGACTACCCATCACTACTACATCAGCTTTACACTTTTTAAGTTGACACGCATGGCCCTCAACACTTTACACGCAAATCACAATAATGTGACAATCATCAAACGCATTGAGAACAAAGATGAACTTTGAACCATTGTTACTTAACAAATAACTAAAAGTGACAACAAACACAACAGCCAACAGCATAAAGCAAAGCAGCCCCTTTGGCACCAACAAACATCCATGCGATTTAATCAGCCATTCGTGTGGCAGCAATGCAGTGCATAAAATCAGGCACATACGTGTCTGGAGATTCAGTTATGTTCACATCAACAATCAGAATGGGGAAAAATGTGATCTCAGTGATTTGGACCATGGCATGATTGTTGGGCTGGTTTGATTATTTCTATAACTGCTGATATCCTGGAATTTTCATGCACTTGTAGAATTTACTCCGAATGGTGCCAAAACAAAAAACATCCAGTGAGCGGCAGTTCTGCAGATGGAAATGCCTTGTTGATGAGAGAGGTCAACAGAGAATGGCCAGACTGGTTTGAACTGACAAAGTCTATGATAACTCAGATAACCACTCTGTACAATTGTGGTGAGAAGAACAGGTTGGCGCTGTTTTGGAAGCATGAGGGGGACCTACACAATATTAGGCAGGTGGATAATGTTGTGGCTGATCGGTGTGTGTGTGTGTGTGTGTGTGTGTGTGTGTGTGTATATATATATATATATATATATATTCTGTATGTCTATATACTGTGTATATATACAGTTCTTATACTGTATATACTGGAAGTATGTGAATGAAAGCAAAGTGATGTCTTAAGCCCTTCAGTCTCATTCTCTTTCTTTCTCTCATCCCCTCTTTCTTTCTTACTTTCTTCCTGTCTGATTCTTTCTCTCAGGAATGTGGTGTAATATGAAGCCTGTATGTTCAGCAGTTCACTAATAGCAACACCCTCCCTTCACCTTGAATCACTCTTCCCCAAGAGAACATCGAAGAATAAAAGACTACTAGAATCTCATAGGAACATTCAATTAAATCATGCAATTTACAATTAACACCAAACTAATCAATACCACAATTCCAAAGGCTGAACAAACAATTTGATGAGTTAATTTTTGGAGGTTTTGATTTCATTTGAATGCATAGGATTACTTCCATAAAAGAAACCTAATTATGGTATATAAAAGTTAACGTAGCAGAGCACAGACACGTTTTGACTGAAAAGTAGGATCAATTACTCAAAAGAAATCATCACTGGGTGGCAGAGGACAAATCTCAGTTGCCTCCGTGTCTGAATCAATTTAATCACGTTGCTTGTTGAGTGCGTTATTATGGAGACCTAGCACATGTGGAGGCTTCACGCACAACTCGCCACGTGCCCCACCGAGAACCACATTATAGCAACCACAAGGAGGTTAACCCAACATGGCTATACCCACCCTAGCAACCGGGCCAATTGGTTGCTTAGGAAGCCTGACTGGCATCACTCAGCACGCCCTGGATTTGAACTTGCGACTCCAGGTATGGTAGTTAGCGTCTTTACTTCCTGAGCTACCCAGGCCGCCTTGGCATCGTGTTCTTAATCGAGCCAGGACACAAGAGCGCCAATAGCAGTGCCACAAGCTCTGTGTTTTAGTGGAATATGCAATATATTTTCAATCCAAATCTTTTATCAAATCTATTCTGTTATACTCTCAGTATATAATTCATTCTATTGAGGCTGTTTACTGGCTCTGAAACCTAGCTTAGAGGCCTGACTGTGTATTTTGGCAGAGTTCCTTGCACGATTTCCAAAAAGCAGCTGCCTAGAGCATGTTATGGAATGCCATTGATGTGCACACCACAAGATTTTATGACACGTCCACCCAATCAGACTTGAGCACATGGAATAACACACTTATTAGGGTCTCTGCAGGCTGACTTGTTCAAAGACTTCAATATCTTCTATAATGCCCTGACAGACATTGTCCAGAACACCACGAAGAGGACACATCTCTCAGTTTGTTTTTTGGTGTGTGGACAATATCTGAATTGGTTCAATAAGGAATCCAAGGAACCAGAGTTTTGACCAAACAGCCATTGTTGCCAAGTAGAATAAAAACTTGAAATGCAAGTAAAAACAAATTCTTATTTTTCACAAAATGTATGAATTTGTATTAATATTTGACAGAATAATAATTTCATAGGATTAGTATTAAACACACATATTTAGCTACATATATTCTTATTAAAACATTTTAAAGCAAGAAAAATGCCACGTGAAGACTTATGCAAATTTAAATTACATTTGTGTAATAATTCACTGAAACAGAAAGTTTGAAAGAACCGGACTTCACACTATTAGTATTTTTGATGATGTTTTAAATGCACAGTTGCTAAAATATGTCTAGGAGGAAGCTACTTAAGAAACGGACATGCATTGAGCCTACCGGCACAGTCTTTAGGAAAATTAGTGGGTAAATAAAAAGTGCATTAAAATAATCGTAATATTCAAGAAGTTGGTTAATTTTGTTTAGCAAAAAATTTGTAAATAAATCAAATGTACAATATCTTAAATATTTAATATATAAACCAGCCCTAGTGTACACTTTTGTCCTTATGTCCTAGTTTTTTGAGACTAATCTAAGTATTAATTAGTGTGTATCAAGCACAGTACTGTATTCATTGAACTGACTATGAGATTCTCATTATCACAGTATAAAGCCAGGCCAGTACTTACACATGTGGAGGAGGCTTTTAATTTCAGCAGGACATCATATTTGAAGTGCTCTGGTATTTTATCCACACACACCACATTTCCCTACAGAGCAAAATAAACAAAATTATAATGTAGGCACAAAAGTAATCTTAACCTAATAGCATACATATTCATTGTATAGAAATAGGCAAATATATCTTTCAAAAATCCCTTTTTTCTTTTAGTGCAGATTATATTAGTGGTTCTCAATGGGAGGGTCACAGTATCTGATGGGGTTGCAGAATGCGGCAGGGAAAAATATGGTAAATAAAAAAAATGCAAATATATAATTGTGCATAGGTAGCATACCAAAAATAATTAGGTTTCCAATATCTTTTGTTGTTGGCCTATAAGGCAATGCGTCCAATCAAATGCTATGGCATTTTAGTACAAATTCATCCGCCACTTGTTGGAAGATAACAAAATTAGGTAGATGCCAACATGGACAGGTTGCATGACTTGCACTTACCCTCAAAAACAATCAACTATGCAAGAAAAATAGTGCTGTCAGTTGAATTCCCACTGAAAGTGCTGAAATTTGACTCTCTCTCTCTCTCTCTCTCTCTCTCTCTCTCTCTCTCTCTCTCTCTCTCTCTCATATATATATATATATATATATACTTCATATCCTGTAAAACTGCACTTATTTCCTTCTTAGGAAAGAAAAGAAAACTATATTTAACAATTAGGTTTTATTAGCATTTTACAAAAAAACAACCTTCCACCATATAAAGAGAAGACAAACTAAAATAGCTTAAATTCAAGCAATATTAAACGTTTCCAAAATCTAAGTGGGAGGTTGACTAACTGAAAGAACTATTCCCCCAAGTAGGTTGCATTTTCATTGCAATGCACATTAAATCTATTAAACTTTCATCCTCCACAAACTGTGGCTATCCGCTTTGCTACAGAAATTGAGCAGCTGCATTAACAAATCGCGTCAGGGTGTCAACAGCAGTGTCAAGGGCCGCTTTGAACTCCACATGAAAAGCGCTTGCAAACAACTTATCTTTCTGCATTTGGGTGAAAGGTAAGTCTTTTCGTGCTTCTATGGTAATATAATTGCACCTTACAGAGGCTGCAAAATACTTGATTTCTGTCACAAGTCCCACCTGGGCTTATTCTGTCCAACAAATAGCATTAAGAGCTCATTTCCCCATCGTTTGATCACTGACAAGACTGTTGTATTTGTGTTTGGTGTGTGCATCAGTGTAATGACTTCGAGCAGACACATTGCAAAGGTTCCGGCCTTTTCCGAACAGTGTGTATGCTGGTTTATTCTTAGTTAATGATAAATGCGTTAATCGCGATAAAAAACAAATTTAAGCGGTAAACTTTTTTAATTAATTGACCCTTTAGAAACCAAACAACTAGACTACAAAGACTGTATATTGGCAAGGACAGCTGCATTGTGTTGACATAATACTGATGAAGGCTTTAATGCGCACACCTTAGAGTGAGTCTGATCTGGGGTCTGTGTGTTCTGCTGGTTGGTGCGATCTTTCATGGGTTGAGTTGACTGAGTAGTGTCACTATCCCCTGGTGTCTTTGTGGTTTCTGAATTGGGTAAGATGGTGGGGTATACCTGGATTTGAGGATCTCCTGTTAGGGAAATTAATTTGTCATTACTGAATTGTCTTTCTCATACCGTTTAGAGGTGATATAATAGGTGATTGTAATAATTTGTATTTGTGTTCACCAGTTGGCTGAATCTTAAGCTAACGTTAGTCTGATAGAAAAAGAAAGTGAAAAAAGAAATGTGACAATCCATATCACTAGGCAACAGGGTACCGGTAATATGAACAAATAGCACATTTATACACCGTAAAAATATATTTTAACAGGTGCATTTGATAACCAGATTGCCTGCTAATGAAAGCATTATTTATACATTATCCTATATTTACAGTGTGTGGGAACACACATTGCCTCTTTCAAGTTCATTTAAAGCAAATTTTTGGATACCCTAAAATAAAGTTACGACTTTTCATCTTTTTGTATTATTAGCATAATTTCTTTGTTTTGTTTTACCTTTGTCTTGCCCCTTTGTTGTTGGATGGGGGAGAACACCGTCCCCACGGTTGTGCTCCTCTTCACATATCACACCTTAAGCAGAAGGTAAACAAAGTCAGAGCAGCCCATTAAGGCCAAAAGCATCCAAACTGTCATATCCAATACCTACACTTTTTACCTGTCTGATGATTTATTTGTATTTATTTTTTATCTAGGGACCAGAATATCATAGACTTGGAGGTGGCCTCTTTGGACTTGGGTCAGTAAGCAACCACCCAGAACATCGTAGCAACTGCACAGTAACATGTGAGTAGCTGTGAAGCATGAAATAAAAAACAGGAGCGGGGTTTCTGTCAACTGAATGCATGTCCCATTTTGTCATTGAATAAAATGCAATGTAGTTAATGACATTTAGCTTTACTTCTCATTTTGAGTTGTTTTTGCTTTGAAAAATGTTCTTTGTGAGGAAATTATACCGCCCCTAACGTTACTGTTTCCTGGTTTGATAGCAGCAATTTAAGAGGCCAGTGCGGTGCCTTGAATTGAGAATGCATTTTACATTCCAATTCCGTTTCTTCATTTGAATTGAATTTGAACTGATGTATAATATAGGATGTAGAATTGTAATTCCAATTTTAAATTAAGAAGAATTAGAATATTCACTGCTGTAAGTTTATTTTTTTATTTAGCATATGTTTTCAGCATAGTTTCCCCATAAACGTCATCTTAAACACAACATATGAAGTATTTACAAAAATATCGAATCATTTTACAATTTCATTTCATTTAAATCGACTGATCTCAGTTCAGGAGACTCTGGGCAGTCAGGAAAGGGTTAAACTTTTCATGTGTCATGTGACAAACAACATGGCTCCGATCACAGCGGAGCTTTTCTTTGAAAGAAATACCAACAAAACTTCATCTGGTAAGAAACCTAATTATGTACTTTAAAAGTTTCATCCGATATACCATTTTTTTAACTTGAGCGATTTATCGCAAAATGCCACACTGCTAAACACAATGTACACTAATATGTACAGTAGCACAATGTTTTCATTATAAATCCTATATTTAATGTGCATTTTCACACTGAGAAAAATGTAGGATTTAAATGGAGTTAGGATGAAAATAATTTGCATTTTGAACTGTTCTGAGACCAGTGCACTGGAGGTTAAGTAATTCACTAAATAGGGTGCAAGGGAGCATTCTGATGATTTTCTATGAAGCCAAGTGCATTCAATCCAAACAGGTTATCACTTATTTGTTTGGCAGTGCAAAGTGAGAACATTGAGATTTCACTGCCAGAGTAGAAACATTTTAACATAAAATTCAAATCAATAAATTTTTATTTTTATTGTTTTTATTTGTGCCTTTCCCAATACACATTATGCCAAAACAGCTTTACAGAAAATCAGCTGTAATGTCTAAAAACAAACTTGAATAATCATCACTCTAGGAAACAAAGTAAACAATTTGATCAAAGAAATTGGACTCTCTATGGCTTGGTATTATTTAAAATTTCACAACTTAGTCCCACTGTCCCACTTTTTAGGATAAGCATTTGCTCTGGAATTTTTAAAATTTTTTTTTGTTTTTCCGTGTTTGTTAGGTGCTATTGTAACACATATCAAAAAATGGGAATGGAAAATGCACATAGCAGTCACGCTTGGATTTCAGGAAGATATATATATATATATATATATAAATAATAAATAAATAATTTATTTATATATATATATCATTTATTTATTTAATAAATAAACATTACCAGAATGTTCTAACAAAATGAAGTAGGCTTACCTTTAACAGAAAATCAAGAATGATCTATTCATGCCCAATTGTTTGTATTGGACTAAGGAAATTCATTCATTGTCTGATGTGTTGAATTTCTTTGAACTGCAATTAAGCAAAATCCTCTTCCTGTCATTCCAATTCAACATCCTGCAGTCTGTGGCCAATTCAATTCAAATCCCAACTCATTAATTCAAAGGGATCCAGTTTTTAAATGCGTCATTTCCCAACACTGCTCGGAATGAAGTGGTGTTTTCCCTCAGTATTCTGTGGAACTCGGGCTTCAGGTTTATAAATTGCACAAGGTTTTTCAGAAAAAGAGGAATTAATAATTTTGACCTCATTTCTAGTTTTGGTACCGAGTGGCCCTGTCAAGAGCCGTGCTGGTACGATGTAGTGAGTTGAAAGTGCTGTGAGCAGTGACTAGATGTAATTAATAGACTCATGGAGCATGGATACCTCCACACAGACTGAGCAAATTAACCTTAACCTGACCCCTCCCCCATGTCATAGTAGGGCCTGACCTCTGACACTGGCTCAACACACTCCCCTCTTGACACCACAAAGAGAGCCATGAAGAAGTTAAAAAGAAAAGAATAGTAAAAGAAAAGGAGGCAGGGAGATGGAGAAAAAATAAGCACTTATGTATCTTTCTGGAGCCATTTGCACATGATTCTGTGCTGAAATGTTTATATATGTCTACTACTTCTAGAGAGGTTTTGAATAAAAGAGTGATTTTATTTGAAAAAGAGAGGTCATTTTGGTTTGTGTCATGTGTCTGTGTTCAGTGTGCTCACTTGCAACCTAAAGAGAGACAATACTTAGAAAATTGTCAGCATGGGCGTCGCTAGACTCTTTTTACTGGGGCACGTGCCCCTGTATAAATCTGCGGTGCCCCAGTAAAATCTCAAATTTGAGACTTTATTTGTCAGTGCATTCATTTAGATTGGTAATCCCAGAAAAAAATATATCTATCTAAATGCAACGCAGTAACCCACCCAATCAATGCTTGCAAAAGCAACACCGTTTAACCGAATGCGTCTGATGCACATGGGCAGAAATCCATGTCCGTGTGGCACGTGCCTGTGCGCTTGCTATAACCAAAGACACCGCAATGCGCACAGCCACACAAAGAAGTCCAGGGGGCGGTTGCACCAGCTATACGTATATAGCTATACATTTCAACTTCACCTAGTTGTGGCATAAATGGGCACTGAGTCACAAATTACGCACTACTAAATATTTGAGCATTGCACCATTATGCATTTTATGCCATAAAACATGTTGAGAATGTTCATGTACAGTATGTTGAAGATACTTAATATTTTCATAAAGATTAATATCTCTACATGTTTACATTTCACAGTTCTTGTTGCAGTGTAGGAATAGTGGGTTAAGCAAGGGAAGTTTGTATAGTGCATTGTGTTGCACACTTCTTGCACCCAGCAGGCTCTCAAGAAAGGAAAAAAAGGTGATATGAGTAATGCCCCAGTAGAGCTTTATGACTAGCAACGCCCCTGATTGTCAGAATGATTTAGAGCACTCTAAGACATTCATTCAATTCATTATAATGACAATTTTTATTTTAATGACAATTTTGCATGATTTGCATAATTCAATTTGTGCATGCGGTTCAGGCCTTCTATTTTTCATACTATTAATAAGTTCACCCTGGTTTAATTGATTCTTGAAATAAACTTTTTGCACAGTTCTGTTATCCAGAAGCATTTAGAATTTGAAAACATCAGTGTGTAAAGGGGTTTAGATGGGCAAGGAGGAGGCGAGAACCGGCTTGATAATATTTTAATGATAAACTTAAACAAAAGACACAAACACACATGACGGACATGCCCATAAACGATCTCTCTTTCCCGCACCATCTTCCGCAGACTGCCTTTATCCTTCTCGGAGGCTTGATTAGCCCGATAAGGGACCGGGTGTGTAGAATCACCACCTGGCCCTGCCCTCCGCCCTGCCACACAGTGGCTGAGGCAAAAACATAAGGGGCTAATGGTTTGTGATTAGGGCAATAATAATGAAGTACTTTATATATATAAACTTGTTGACTTGTGCAAGTAATCCGCTCTTGCACTATCCTGTCTCTGAAGCGTGCATATCAAGGGAAACCGTGTTGACCGCCCAAACTAACAATTAGAAATGATGACATTTATTATGTAATTTCTCTGTATGTAGCATTGAATAGTTCTTTCATTCAAGCTGTCAAACCTTAAAACAACATACTTGTAACTGAAAATACATTTTGTAGCCTCTATGAAAGATAAATGGTCAGAATAGATCATCCAGTGATGGCTAGAGTTAATAATCTTTGTCCTTTAATAATGATTTGGGTCAAAGTAAATGGAAAACTATGCAAGTTGTGCTCCATGGCACTTCAGAATGTCGACGCTGAGCGTTGGCGGTGTGTGCGTACCTTTGTAGAAAATAAATAATTGCTTCTAATTTTAGAACTTGCCATGTTGTCCGCTAGACGCGTCCAGTGTGCGACCCCCTTCTAATTTACCCGGCCGCTAACGGTTTACCAGCTGGTATTTGTCTTGTCTATGTCTAAAGAGACAAGACTATTGTGCAACGAGCAGCCCAATTTATATCTGAAAAATTCAATTAAAAATCCAGATATACTGTATATCGATAATCAGTGGGAAAATCTTCAGATTATTGATGCTTGAAAAAGCATTGATCCCAAGCCTAATTTCAGATGATACATTTAAATAATAACTCCATCTTTAATTCCACTCAACACCACAGTGGTTAGGGTTTACTTTTGTAAACTTGCTGTGATTGTCTGGACATATGGCAATAAGAAAGTCTCCCTTATCCTTACCATCCATTTGTGTTCATTTATTTACTTTTTGCAAAAAAAATCTCTTTAATGGCACAATGAGATTAAATGGAGGCTTTTGAAGGCTCCTGCTTCTCATGAGAAACAGGCCCTAGTACTCTCAAGTGTCTCCATTAGAATTTCAGAAGCGAGATCAGCAATGTCTCAAACTATACTCAGATATGCCAAGATACCGAAGTCACAGTCAGAGATTTCAATATGAACTCAAATATTTCTCATCAAATTATTCCAAAACCAAATGTTCTATTAGCTATGCTGTCCACATAAATATTAGAGCTTATTAGATATTTATTTGTAATGTAGGAGTATCAGAGAAGAATTGATACTTTAATGAAACATACTGTAAGTGAAGACTGTTAAATCTCTACGAAAGTACAACTTTTGAGCAATAAAATTTGCCAACCTTTTATTAAAAGATTCTTTACATATAATATACAGTGCAGTAAAGTAAAGATTAAATGTACTTTTAAAGCTTTTGTTTTCATCATCCTGAGTTGAAATCCCAATGTGGGTTCACATTTAATTCTAACACAGCAGAGGCGCTGAAGACAAATTAGAGAGTACATTCAAGGTTTTTTTTTATCCTCCTTTACTTCGAAATCCGCCCTCCTGTTTTTCTGAGCCCCTTTTGCTTAATATGACCTAACCCTTGCGGTTTTTCACTCAATCACTTGCTCCCCCTCTTACCAACCTGATACCAGTTTGTTTATTTCCTTGCTCATTAATTGGTTGAAACAGATACAGTATATGTGGTATCAGCCCCATGTGAGTGTGTGTATGTGTTTCTGTATGTCTGGTATTTGTCTAGAGGCATATGGTTTTGGTTGTTTTAAATTAATTTAGAGGTTCTCGCAAAAAAAAAACATCTGGCCAACAAAGATCTTGTCCTGGATTGTAATGAGAGATGTTTGACATTAATTTTATTCATGTTGTATAATTTGTGGAACCCAAAGACCATTATGCTGATCTGAATAACCTGCTAAAATGTAACATCAAGGACCTCAAAATGGAAAATAGCTCTTTGATGAATCTAAGATGCCACAGATATCATTTAAGAACCTTTGTTCTTAAACGTTTACTGGAGAAAAGTTTAGACATTGAGATTGGCTTGTTAACCCCAAATTTCTCACATACTTGGCCATCACAGCTGTTGACTTGTGCTATAGAAAAAACATATCAAGAGGTAAGAGCAACTTAATACACTTTGACAATACTGCCGACCTGTTCCCATCAAGTGACTTCTGAATCCCTGCCCAGAGTTTTGGAAAGTTTTAGTGTCTAAATGGAAATGGAATATTTTACAACCCATAAACATCGGGACAGCGAAAAGCACCGTACGCCCGGTATCCTCCAACATTCATGAACAAACATGAACTTCTCCCCTTTGGTCTACTGTTACATGTGGTGTGGTCACGAAATTCTTTAGTGTGTAAATTAATTTAGCTTTTGAGGAAATCCAAACCTTAATTGGTCACAAAATTAAAAGGCATCTAAAATGTATCATTCCTAGGATACTCTTTATTATTCATTGTACATCAGTTGCTGTATATACAGTATGGTATTTGCACATAGAAAAATATTAGACGCTTAAGCCAAACTTATTTTTTGACATCCTTTAAACAAACTGGTCATAAAGTAATATTAATGGATATACAGTATTACGCTAGTTCTCCACAGGTTCACACTGGTACACATCTGCATGTTCTCCAAACTCTTTTCACTGCAATTTTCATTCATTTAAGTGTTTGGGGTTTGGATGTGTCAGTTGGTTCTGTTATCATGCAAGTACACTCACTTAGGAAGACTATGGTTGTAACAACATGGTTTTCTGTTGCAGGCCATCCGCCATAATGTTCAACGTCTTGTGCATTTTGAGGTGCTATTCTACTCACTACAGCTGGCTGTCTGGTGCGGTCACAACAACCTTGAACTGAACACACTCAAAACAGTGGAGATAATAGTGGACTTCAGGAGAAATCTGAAATGGGACACCATCATAGACTCCATTGTGAAGAAGGCTCAGCAGAGTTTGTACTTCCTTCAACAGCTGAGGAAGCTCAACCTGCCACAGGAGCTGATGACACAGTTCTACTCGACCATCATTGAGTCTGTCCTGTGTGCATCTATAACTGGCTGGTGTGGTTCAGCCACCAAATCAAACAGAAGGAAACTACAACGGACATGCAGGACTGCTGAGAGGATTATTGGTGCCCCCCTTCCCACCCTACAAGGCCTGTACATCTCCAGAGTGAGGACACATGCAGGTAGAATCACTCTGGACCCCACACACCCTGGGCACTCCCTTTATAGCAGTTGACAAGAGGGAACTGTTTCCCTCTGGCCTGCGCTATAGAGCACAGAGCGCCAGGACATCCAGGCACAAGAACATCTTTTACCCTCAGGCCATTTTCCTCATGATTTTGTGCATTGCACTGCTGCCACATGATTGGCTGTTTAGAAAATCTCATGAATAAGTAGGTGTACAGTTGCTTCAAATAAAGTGCTCAGTGATTGTATTTACGTAAAAGTTACGTAAAACCAATCAGAAACCACTATCTGCACTAACAAGAATGAGACTTCTGAAGTTACAGTGAGGGTTCTCTTTGAAAGATCCACATACTGTAGTTTAGCAGTTGACAAATGTAAATATTTGTGTTCAACAGTGGTCTGAATGGCGGGGTGGAACAAAAGAACCCATTACTAAAATATGACTTTGCACATCTTACTGCAATGTGGGAAAATATGTTGTGGTCAGATGAGAGGACAGAGCTTTTTCTTCAAAAATCAAAGCGTTATGTATGGTGGAAATCTACCACCGACCGCATCTCAGAAAACACTATATAGAGAGTGGAATGAGAAATGGTAGCCTGTGTGGTGATGTCACTTTATATTACTGGAATTTGTTTTTTTTTTTAAAGAGGGAGGAGTGGATGGTGTGTAGCACAGGAAAGTACTGCAAAAGACCTGAAAATGACCAAAAGCCAATGGTAAATTAAGACTGGAGTGACTCAAATGTCCTACAATGGCAGAATCAAAGCCCAGATCTCAATCCAATGGGAATCTTTGGCAACAGTTTCCGAAACAGTATCCCACTAAACTGAACTACCTGAAGCAAAATCTGCCAGAAAGAACAGATGAAAATCCAACAATATGCAATCTTACACTCACGCCCATTACTCTCAAAGACTTTATTAATTGTCATTGCTTTGAAAGGCGGCTCAACAAAAAGGAGGAAAGAACACCTCATAGCATGTTTCATAGGAAAACAATATGTTTGTTAAAGGTTCTGCAGGTTTCCCAAACACTTCCCCTGTCTGCAATTGGGCATCAAACTGAATCAACATGCTAGTATCTTACAGCATAACAGACAGGTTGTCTCTGCATATTAATGGAACATTCCAGGTTCAAATATAAGTTAAGCTCAGTCGTCAGCATTTGTGGCATGATGTTGATTACCATAAAAATGTATTCATACTTGTTCCTTGTTTATTAAAAAAAGAATTGCAGATAAAGTAAGGCACTTACAGTGGAAGTGAAGGGGGGCGGTCTGCATGCATTAAAATACACACTGTTTTTAAAAGTATGGCCACAAGACATAAACATTATTCATATTAACATGATTTTAGTGTAATAAATTGCTAAACAACTTTTCCTGTGTTAAGGTATATCCAATATTACAACTTTGTTGTCATGACAATTTTATATTGGTAAACCCTGTTATCTGGTAAATGCTGTGATGTTGGTAATGTTGCCCTGATTTTATCACATTAAAATTACGTTATCACATGTAATGTTTCTATCTTATGGTCATTCTTTCGAAAACAGTGTGTACATTTATGGAATGGCCCTATTCGCTTCCATTGTAAATGCCTTACTGCAACCATGAGTTTATTAAATAATCGACAAATGGATGTGTCGAAATCATTTTTTTGTGTTAATTAACAGTATGCCACAAATGCTATTAGCTGAGTTTAACTCAAATAGAACCCGTCACAGTCCTTTAAGTGGTAATATAAGAAAGTAGTTTAACAAAGTATTGTTTTTATTACATTTGCATTTATGCATTTGGCAGACGCTTTTATCCAAAGCGACTTACAGTGGACTTATTACAGGGACAATCCCCCCGGAGCAACCTAGAGTTAAGTGCCTTGCTCAAGGACACAATGGTGGTGGCCGTGGGGTTAGAACCTGTGACCTTCCATGATTAACAGCCCTGTGCTTTAGCCACTACGCCACCACTACCATTTGCTTTATAAAAAAGTTGATATGTGATTAAAATGCTAAAAATATCATAAAAAGACACATTTCAATGTCCTGTAGGAAGTGTAATTCAATAAAATAAGAAAAATGTTTATGGGTGTGTATAGATTTCCAATTAATTCAATATTTCTCTCTCACTCCGTCTTAATCTTCACATAATGTCATATTGTCCTGAATTTCCTACCATCAGAGGCCAGAAAATGAGGGCATACACAAATTAAATCTTTTTTTAATCTTTTTAGCAGCATGCTTTTTTTCAGGACGAGAGCTGATGTCAATAATTGTCCATACATTCAGTACATACACACATAAACTTATTCATGCATCCTCCCTGCCATACTATCCAGCCCCTTACAACCATAGGGAACATTTGAAGCCCCTCCCCATGCCCCTTCCAAACAGATGTTATATCTGTTATATCCCAATTCTTCAACCCATCATCATTCCCTCTACTTTTCCCTTCACAGCACACACAGGAAGTTATGTTCTTCTTTTGAATATTGTCTCTGAATTTCCACAAACCCTCTAGGAATGTTTCAACATTCCAGCACCAGGAATGCTTAAATAACAGGATCAGATGGATTCCTATGAAAACTCCTTTTGTGTTCACTTTGAATGATGAATGGCACCCTCAGTCACCATTCACTTTCATTGTATGGAGAAAAAAAATGCATTGAAAGGAAATGGTGACTGAGGCTTTGAGTCCCTAACATTCTGCCTGACATCTCCTTTTGTATTCCATGGATGACATAAAGTTAAAGGGGTTTGCAACAACATGAGGGTGAGTAAATTGTGGCAGAATTGTCATTTGTGGTTCAACTACCCCTTTAAGACTCTCCCGCTATTTGGCAAAATTCCTTCTGGACCTGAGAGCACGCTCACAACATCATGCCCACTTCACAGTTGGTAACACTGACAGTGCGTCAGCTGCTATGAGTGATCAGCTTTACTACAGCAGATATTGGTGAGTTATGAGCACATGCCTCTAAACCCCAGTTCAAATACATCTGTCACTTATACCAATTGCAAAGAGAATGGGCTGAAATCTCTGCCATGAATTAACTTTTCAGTAGTGCTTCCTAAGGCAAGCATTACTAATATGTTAAGAATGTATCTCATCTTTAAGGTTTGTTTTGAACCTCTTACTGAGTATTTGGCATTTAAGTCATCCAGCATCATTTGTGCTATGGACTTGAATGATATCTCAATTTGAGTGGCTTGTTGAGGAGAGGTGTGCTCTTACTTTTCTAAGCAATCAGACTTACGGTTTCTCTGTAAAATGGGTGAAAACAATTCCATAGATTTACATTGAAGGAGGGACTCAAGCCATATCTGTTGAATGTTCCTGGTTCAAAACAAGTTAAGCTCAATCCACAGCATTTGTGGCATAATGTTGAATTCCACAAACAATATTTTTGACTTGTCCCTTGTTTATTTAAAAAAAGAAGCTAAAATAATTGTCACAGTTACAATGGAAGTGAATGGGGCCAGTCCATAAACACTAAAATACACACTGTTTCAAAAGTATCACAAGACATAAATACAGTATAAGTAAACTTATAAACAGTAAACTGTATACGTGTTAGCATAATTTTTGTGTGATAAAGTCACTCATTAATCTTATCTGTGTGAAGCTATTTCCAATATTAATATCCTAGCAACCACTTAGAACATTCTACCAATGGCCTAGAAATCACTCAGAACACGTTTGCATTCACATAGCATTGTCCTGGAAACCACCTTGAACACTCTAGCACCCACCATTCAACAGCCTAGCAACGCCATTGCAACCACTTAGAACATTTAACAACCCTGTAGAAAAACCACCCACAACACTAGCATTATGGTGGTGACTTTTCTTCAGGAAATTTCGAAACACTGTCTAAACACTCCCATTCACTATTTCGGTATCTATGACTTCCATTCTCTCCCTTAGACGTTGAGAAACTGGCAATAGTATAGAACTTTATTTAATTTTGATTCTGGAGTGCTTGACACAAGGATGCCTGGTTGTCTACTGCTTTACTGAGTGTGCCTTTAGGAATGGTGGAATTTCAGACTAAAACAATCAAGGGATAACTTTGCGCACTCCCATAACTTTTCACTCTCCTTACTCTCTTACTCCCAACAGCATGCCCTCTGACCTCTGACCCCTCAGCCCCTCTCTTCCTCTCTCAGTAAACAAGTGTGGGGCCATATTGTCACCACCCATACAGGAAGGGCAACAACCATATGGAGCAGCGACAGGCTCTTATGTTTCTAATCAGACACTCCCTGAGCAGCCCAAACCCTTCACGCCCTGCCAAAGCATCATTATCAGTAGAGCTCGTACCTCCTTCAAGCTACAATAACTGAGTTATGGGACCTAAGCCAATTAGAGATAAATCTGTGCTTGGTTGTCTTGGGCAAATGAATGCATTGCCAAAAACCTAACTTGTAAAATAAAAGCTTAGGCTAGAAAAATACAATGATGGAAACGAATACAAACAAGATGTTTACATTGTATGAAGAAGTGAATGGTACAAAACACGCTGCCATGATGCTAGGGTGTTGTGCTATGCAGTTGCTTTCAATGGTTTTAGTGCATTGCTACTATATGTGGTTGCCAGGATGTTCTTGGTGGTTGTTAGGTGGTTGCCTATTTGCCCAAGTCAAAAGAGCCCACCTCCAAGTCTCTATGATTTTCTGGTTCCTAGATATGGCTTACAATGTAATGTTTTTTTAGCATTTATCGTCCACAAGAAGCAAAGCGGAAGTCTGATCACCTGGGAAAAGCTGCATGATTTGAGGTATCATTCTTGTGTATTACAAACGATGCAGAACGAATTACACACCAAAGTTTAATACTTAGGGTTAAGGCTACGGCATACTTCATATAAAAGTGAAGAATGATCAAGTGTGACATCATTTAGAACAAAATCTGTCCAAAACCAAGGTGTTTTTGAGTTCGTTTCGGTGTTTGGTAAGCCAAGGCAAACTTTCATATATACTTTGTTCTGGCTGCAACTACTTCCATTGGTTCAGTTTTTTTTTTTTTTTTTTTTGGTTCAATCAGTTAAATACAAAAATAATAAAATCTACTCAAATACTCTAAATGCCTATTCATGCTTTTGTTTGATAAGCTGCTTCACTCATGTGCCGTCAGCAGCGAAAGCCGTACACACATCTGCCTATAGTAAGGTATGCCTCTCTTATAATCATTCTTTTGTCTGTATTCTGAACATTATACACCCATCTTTGCAGTAGTATGAGTGTCATCATAAAATGCAATAACAGAGTGTAAACGGTGAATAATAGGACAGCATATAGCATGGTAGTGCATTAGCGCCATGAATGCAGAATGTAAACCTTACAAATTACACATTATCTACGGCATAAATATTACTTTAAATCATCACCAAGTGGTTCAAACAGCTCCTTTTACTAAACTCATAACATGAGGCATGAATTCATCAATAACACATTTGAATGTCACATAAGTTAAGGTTTTACATATAGTCTTGTGCGTTCCTCATATTGAAATGCTCCTCTAAACACCTCCCACATCGCCATGACTGGTGTCTAAATGTTCGCAAAAAGTATTCTGTTGCTCCGCTATTTCTAACTTCTTTTTGGCCCTGGGCGAAGAACTAAGAACATCTTCTCTGTGAGTATGTCGGGGCTTTAAGGGGTTTAGGGAACCTGTATCGTATCCTGGTCCCAAGTGTATATCAGTGTGATACATCACAATGATGTAACAATGCTTTAATAAATGTTATCACCTCTGATTAATTCATGTTCAAGGGCTTTTTCTGTATTGCTAATATATATATATATATATATATATATATATATATATATATATATATATATATATATATATATATATATATATATATAAAATATATAGATAAACTGTATTCTGTATTGCTGCATGGACTATTTCATATAGATTAATCTTTTTTTGTTAAAAACTATTGGTTTGTATCTGCCATAAATGAGCTAAACGGACATATAAAATCCTTGCAGTATAACTTGTTTGGCACAATGGCACAAATAGACAATATATTGCTAACACTCCCTCACATTTCCGAATACCACACCTCCTGTTTACAGTTTCTGCGAAGTGTCCATTTATAATATAATTAGTTTCTTTATCTCTTTTTCTCATATTTAAAAACGGAATGGGTATATAATATATGCATTACATCATATGGTATAAACATTTTTGTTGCCCAGGGTCCCTTTGTCACTCCTAGACACCTGGGTGGCTTCATAGCCTGCCAAAATGACCAAAACCCTGTTGGAATAACAACAGACAGCAAATGGAATAACAACAGATGGAGCTTCTATTTCATATACAGATGCACACAATGCCACCTGGTAATAAAATATATGCACATATACAGTTTGTGAGAAAGTGATTAAAACTGATTCCAAGCCTTTAAATTCTAGAAAATTCAACTTTTAAAAGTCATTGTTATGATGCAAAGGGGTATTTGTGCAGATACAGAACTAACATAACTTTTGTCTGATAGATGCAATGCAAAGAAAATACCATTAGTTTAAAGAAAGCTAGGAGGAGAACAAAACACTTTTGAAAGCAATCTTAAAGCACCTAACCCTCTTCACATCTAAAACGGCACAACATCTTACAATATCCATACATCTGCAGTCAAATAAATGTTAAAAGTACTCACCTTGAAAACTAACTGTCAAAAGGCAGAATATAAATGCAGCATTTAATGTTTTGTGGCATTTTCTCATTCTTTTTGTCGCCATCCTGAGCATGTGTTTGTCCGCACGGTCCGGCACGGTGGTGTGACTGTGGGTGTGTGTGAGAGAGAGGTTTAGGTTTCTCACTGAGGGATAAAGCAATGCCTGTGCTCTTACAGATTCATGAGTACCCCTTCCCCCTCTCTCTCTCTCTCTCTCTCTCTCTCTGCTCCTCTCCTTTCTATTCTATTCTCTACTCCCATGAGCTGGGTTGTAATTAAGGAGTATGATGTTTTGATTTTGAGTGGCTTAAATTGCACGTTTTCATCTTTTAAGGGAAGTAAATATGTTAAAAACTATGCAAATTTAACCACACTGTTGATGGCATTCTGAGATGTCCTCACATATTCAAAAAACATGTTATATCATTCATTAAACTACCATCCTATATCAAAGGTAAACAAAATACTGTATTTGAGTGTAGATATCTTGCAACATGTGTTTGACAATTCTAAACTGCATAAAATCACTTGTCTATCTAAAGCACTTAAGAGAAAAAGTTACATTTGAATGTTTCCAAAAGATTGGTAACACTTTACAAAAGGGTTGTATATGTTAACATTTGTTAACACAATAGTTGCAATATTGAACACAATACATCATGAACTAACATGAGCAATATTATATTTGTACATCATAAATGCTGTAAAAATCATTGTTTATTGTTCATGATGCACTATCCCAAGTTAACATGTAAAACATTTGCATAAAGTGTTATCTGAAAACATGGCAAATGCCTTTAAAGCTGACAGTGAATGAGAAATGGCCCTTTTTCAAATTACAATAGAGTTTTAGATAGAAGCCCAGCAGTAGGTCAATGCAATGAATTGTCTGTTGTTGTAGTTTCCTGTGTTATGTTAATGCATAGTTTCCAGGCTCAACAAATCAAGCCACTAGCCAAAGTGCATTTAGTAGTACAAAAACATCAAAAATCCATTTGGGAAGTTTAACGATTAGGGTGTTGAATCATGCAGTTGACGGTGGAAACGCCCTTCTCTCTCTTTAAGGGAAGATTGAAAACATCTTTTGTGTAATGAGCCTAATTTACAACATTTATTGAAACTAGATTTTGCATCTGGAATCACTAGCAGAGTTTTTATAATTTTTAAAGGCAATACATTCTGTTTAAATCTAAATAGCACCTTTATCCAATTAAAATGACTGCACAATGCAATATTAATTACTTTTAGTATTTATTACAAAGAGCATATGTGTTTATCATTCAAGGGCGATGTAAATAAGCTGTATGTTGGTATTTTACTGACATGAAACAAAGTCTATATTGTATCTTGTATGCTTGCATATTCTTCTTGCTAGGGTGAGTCTTCTTTTGGATAAAATTAATAGAATCAAAATCTCAATTGCTGGACATTGTGGCTGGATTTAATTAGGTGCTTGTAGGGTTTAATCATGAGACATCAGGGGCATCTCTAGGATTTGAAAACATCAGGGGCTAAAGCCAAACATATCAGGGGCTAGTATCTAACCATAAGAAAACCTTTTATTTCCAGATTGTTTCTTGGAGGTCCAGGCTTTAAAGCCCATTTACTTTCCCTTATATTTACACTGCAATACCATAGGCAGGTAAGACCATAGATGGCTCCTCATTACTGTAGTTAGATCAATGAAGCTAGTCTTTAGTCTTTACCTCATCCGCAGGGGTGGGTTTATGATTTCTGAGGCCCCAAGCAAGTGCCCCATTTCGAACATTTTGCTTAAAAAATTACACAATAACATCCTATCCGTGCCTGGCAGCTTTACACAAGTGGTTTTTTGATGGTTCGCGTAACACTTGGATGAAAACCAGGTTTGAATTGCGTATGCTTCAGATTAGGAAGCATATTAAGCATGTATAATGCTGAACGGCAGATAAACATCATAAAATTTGCAGAAGAACCGCTGCAATAACCAACACTTACTTAACACCACTTCAGTTCAACTTCAGTTCAATTCCAAACAAAAATATTCAGGGCTGGAATAAAATCATTATGGGCTCGAGCCCCAAATGTTTTGACCTAAGGACTCGCCTGCAGGAGATAAATGACTTGCTTGCTTGTATGCTACAGTTCTAAAATCAGTACATAGCAAAGCCAAGTAACCAAAACCAAATCGGGGAGAGGGGAGGCAAGTGTCAGGCATCTGCTTTGATAAGTGGATTTTTTATTTTATTTTTTTTTAAGTAATTTGAAGGCATTTCAGGCAAATGTTCTTCAGAAGAGCCTTCTGGAGAAACTGAAATTTGTTGTCATTAATGCTTCTCTCATTAGAGATTGCTCATTCTTAATCTGGGAAGTTAAATACTTGTCAGGAGTTCTAGGAGGAACTTAGAAAACACTTAAAATGTGGTTAAACAGCTTGCCTCTTAACCGTTGGTGCCCTCAGATCCCTGAAGGGTGAGTCGAGTCTATCCATGTGTTTGGAGAGATTATTTTGGACTGCCGCTGTTTTGCCCTTGGGTAAAGTTCTAAAGTTTCTCTAGTGGAACTTGCAATGTGACTACTGTACAGGAAGTCATTTTGGATACAATTTCTCACTGACAAAATGTCAGTTTATGTAAAACTGTATGGATTACAATTATCTCCACAACTTTTCTTCTTAAAATTTTAGTAATGAGAAAATCTCTTGGATAAGAGAGTTTTATTTAGGCGTATTTATTATAGCTGTGAATTCGCCAACAGTAGGGGTGCCAAAAGTGTCCACAGAGTGGCACCAAAAGTGAGTAATATTTTAGTTGTAAATAATGTAACACAGTAGGTGTGACAAGGCAGATGATGAATGAGGATCTAAACGCATCTTTTAATAAAACAAATTATAATCAAGGTAACTCAGAATAAAAGTAAACAAAACAGAAACCAGGGGAATTGAGGGATAAAATACACAAGGACAAACAAGGGAACAAGGAACCCCTGGGGAAAACAATCAGGGGAAAACCAATGATGAAAGGAAACTACAAAGGACTACAAAACTAACAGGAATCAGGAATGGTGAACTAAACAAGAATTTCAAAATAAAAGACTAAGCACAAAAACAGGGAATAGGTGACAGGAATGTATATTTTGATAATTCTACACCCTAACCCAAACCCCAACCCTAATCATCAGGGGAGTAAACATTTTTTAATGAAAATACAACCTCCGAATTATGCTTACCAGTAAGCGCAATTACTCGGTACAAATTTTTCAGATCAGCTTTACAGAAAAAAAGTACCTTTGTAGGCAAAGGTGATATTAATTGAAAATCTTTCTAACTAACAGAATAGGGGAGTCCACACCACAACTATAACGATAACATTTACATTTATGCATTTGGCAGACGCTTTTATCTAAAGCGACTTACAGTGCACTTATTACAGGTACAATCCCCTCGGAACTATATCATAGGGATGACTTTCAGAGCATTTTTGTTTTTCTCCAGTTGATGAATGATAAAAACATTGACAGCCAATCAAAATCCTTCTGACATTAAAGGGCATGAGACACAACTTCTCATCTTCAAAATAACACATTCCAGCACCGGATCGTCACTTATTGTACACACATGAACAAAATGGAAACTCCTGCCCAAGAACCAGCAATATTTCCTCAGCATTCTTCTTCAGTTTTAACGGAGATGATATAATGAAAGACTAACGCATGCTGGTAGCATAACATTTCCTCAGGCATCCAACGCTAATGTTGACAACATTGTCATGTCTTCTTTGAAGTTGTTCCTTTCTGTTTTTCTTTTGATTTCTTACCGAAACGTAGAGCAGTAGCATTTATATCCATTTTCTTGACTGTGAATATAACTGCAGGGCGCACTTAGAATAAACAGAATATTGTCGTTCGTTGTTGTTGATGCTAATATAGTTATCGTTATACTTATCGTTATAGTTCTTTGTGTGAATGAGCCTTAAATGTATTTCCCTAACCTAAAACTTTAACATAAACCTAACCAATAGTGATCTAAAATCAAATGAGAGGTAGACACAGAACAGCCATCCTAACCGATAGTGTCTAAAAACAAAATGCGAAATGATAAGCATAATTTCGTATTACTTCTACGACACTCTCGTCTCACATGTCAGCTTGCATGCTTAGATGGTCTCAAACCATGGACTTCTGAGTCCAAAGTCCAACACTCTTATCAGGAGAGCTACAGTGGAAGCTAATCATGTTGGAATAAGTGTGTCAATGTATTTGAGTCTGTAATACATCTTTACAATGTGTCGTTTTTCAAATGCTGAAACAGTTTCAATATCATAACATAGCAGTGTGTGTGAGTAATAGAGCGAAAAATAAGTGTTTATAAAGTCAGGAAGAGCCGTCGTAATCATGACTGGTGTTAAAGTTAATAAAACCGACAGTTGTTGTAGCGCCTCTAGTGTTAATTTCACCAGGAAACTGCAGCAAAACGTAGAATTCGGAATGTAAAATACATCTGCCTGATGTATTGGAACAGTACATAAATTGTTTCCAAAAGCCATATACATATAAAACTTTCAAGGCTGTCTCAAGTAATGTGATTGTTTTCAGTCATGCTAACTGTTCATACCTGTAGCCAAACTGCTAGAACAAGGCATTACTAATGCCAGAGTCATGGGTTCGATTCCCAGGGAAAGATACTGATAAAATGCATACGCTACCCCACTTTGAATAAAAATCTGTTAAATATATTAACATATTTCCTCTTAGACATATAAGATCCTTTCCACAGTATGTCACAACAATATAACAGGAAGTACAGCAGGGATGTACTCAAAGGAGGCCATGCATTTCCACTTATAAAAATAAAGAGAATGTAATGGATTTAATGCATTACAGCCCATAGGCATTGTGTCACCATGGGAACTTCTGAAGACAGTTTTGTTACCCATGATTTGTTTCCTTACCTTGAGGCATGGAAAACTGTATCTTGTGAGACGAAGATTGTAAGCCAAGTATACCACTGGTACAGAAATTAGCCAAGTTAGCCATGCAATGCGGACGGCACTACGCAGGGGAACCAAACACAGGCCTTGGTGATTAGTTCCAGAAGTTAAAAATTTTAAACTGAGCACCAAAGTGTACAACATAGGACAGTAAAGTCACAATGAAATCAAAATGAATCCTATTTCAGCTGATGTCACCAAGGCCTCTTATTTTTTAACGCCACCTCTCCAATCACCTGATTCCAGCTTTTGTGTAATTTTAACAACTTTTCTAACTTTAACTGCCTTAATGGCACTTCCTTAGTGAGCTTAACAGCAAAGAAAATTGCCTTAAGAATCTCATTTAGCCCAACTACAGACAATATCAGAGAAACCACTGTGTTTCCTTTAAGAGTGATTGTTATTGAACTGTTCCTTTTACTCAGATACTTATCTACACAGTTGCAGTTATAACTCAGGGATACTGCAGCAATTATATACCTAGTGATGATATAAGTGTAAGATCTATCTGTATGCATAAAAGCGTAAGATCTATCTGTATCTATCAAGGAACCGTGTAGCCAGGGCTGGACTGGCAATCTGGCATACCAGGGCATTTTCCTGGTGGGCCGACGCACTTTGGGGCCGATCAGGGGCGGACTGGCCAGAAGGTGAACCGAGTGGGCCAGTGGGCTGCCGACTGCTTGTTTGTATTATTACTCTGTGATAGCGATGTGATAGGGCGATGGTTCAGATCTGTCAATGTCAGTGACAGCCCGGAGCTTGCTAAATTTAATCTGTGTCACGTAAATTAGCGCTAACGTTGACGCTGACACTCGCCTCACATCAGATGCTGAAAACCAAATATTAAATACAGAGGCATCCTACCTTTCCATGCAATCCCATATAATCCATAGAAGATATAATCCATAGCAATGCCAGTCATCTGCTGTATCCACAACAATCCATACGTGTTTGAGCCATATTTCCTTCTTGCAGGTGTTCACGTCAGATTTTACAACTGGTTATCGCTAACGTCCGTACAAAGTAGGCTAACCTAAATAGTAAAAGTAATTCCAACTTTTTTTCGGTATACTCTGTCTATATTATCTCAGAATTAAAAAGTAGTAATCCAAGTCGAGTTCGTTGACTGAGCATCTTGAGCAGTTTGGTGGCCCTTAAGCCTTTAACTGTCACCCCTCCCCCTTTTTTCGCATAGACATGAAAATCACTATCCAAACTTAAATGGTTGTATTTCAAGAATGCTTTGTCATATATACCTATGGACAAGTTGTGTTCCAAATTTTAGGTTGATATTTCAAAAAATGAGCTTTCAGTAAGAGTTTATTTGGGCGCAGTAAAAAACTTGGAATGAGCAGTTTCTAATCTCTAATGTATTGGTCCAATGTTTAATTAATTATTACTCTATATCTTGCATTTAAATACATATACCTTTGTATTCAATTATAATTAAATTATCTTTATTGTGAAAATATTTATTGTAGTTATTCATACTGTACATACTGTACTGCAAAGTAACTTATCTGTTATACTGTTTAACTGTGTTAGTGTTGCCACACTATCCTGATCATTATAGCACTAAATAGGAATAACCAAAGGTCTTCTATATAATTTAAAACAAATACCATGATGACTAGACCTTGGTTAGGTGTTCTTATAATGGATGTAAGTATGGTGAACAGCAAGTAAATATTGATTATATGTCAGTTACAGCCTTTTGCCTTTGCATGACTCCTGATTTTTGGAACATGATACAAAGGCAGAGTACAGTAACTGCCAAACAAGGGTCAAAGTTCAATTTTGAGCTCAAGATTTTTTGCATACAAACATTTCTTCAGTATAGCAACTAGTTGTGAAATTTTGGGAGTCCTACCTATAATACTTTTGTCTGGACAAAACAGAAACTTTAAAGTCATTTTTCTCAGTTTCACACTCTAGTGAGTTAAGGTCTTTTGCTTTTGCAGGGCAGTATTGTGTAAACAGCTGAATTAATACCACACCGTTGAATGTATTTAGCATCACTGTCTTTAGTCCTCAACACTGCCAAGAACCTTACACAAGAAATGTAGTAGCCTAATTGATACTTAAGGTGTTGCAAAGAACTGCTAAACACCTTTATTTTTGAGAGGAAAAGATAGTTTCTGTTGTTCAACTGGGTCATGGGTTTGATTCTCAGGGGAAACACGAACTGATAAATGTATACAGTACTTTAAATGTACAGTAAGTGACTTTGGAAAATGGCATCTGTCAAATGTGTAAATGAAGAGAGTTACAGTAGTAAAATAGACTCTCCTGTGCTAAAAAAACACAAATCATTGAAGGATGAAATCATCAATATTGAATGTTCTCAGGACTTAATTGGTTAGCTGTAATCATCAGAGATGGGTGGATACGCCTGGTCCATCATTGTGTTAAAATACATTATAAAAGTCTGACAGATGTTCTCCTTCAGAGTATATAGTCACAATTACTCTCCTGTGCAACATTAGAATAACAAGGGTGATCTGCAATGTTGTCAATTTGGCTCTAAGGTGAAGGATTTTTGGATGTAATCTCTTTCTGACAAAAGACATTTTCTTCTGAACATATAATATGTCTGACGTTTTATAGGCATTTGTCATTTACTACATTGTTGTATTATGTGATAAGGCTAGGAGTGATAACAAGAGTAATTCAGTTCTTTCTAGCATATGGTTTTTAGTTACTATTTGTCTAAAATAACATGTTAGGTCCACACCATCTGTTGCGCCAAAATTACATGACTAATATACTACCCTGGAAGTAAATGAACTGAGGGCATCAATGAGTATTACTATCACAGCAGACCCATAGAGTAAACATGCCTAAATCCTTCTCAGAGACAGTTTCTACAGCTGAAACCCATGATCTTATCAAACAGATATTCTGTAGAGCACAGTAATACAATTATATCTGGCTGTTTATCATAGAGTACCATGCTATTACGAGCAACATGACAGTCATAACAGAGATTGGTAGCTGAATTTGCGATAAACACACAGGTCTGCAGCTCTGAAGTGATTGACTATCCTTCAAGAATAATGTTAAATTACAGGTGTAAATACTGATTGTACTGAAATGGTTTCATTGATTGAGGTCATAGAGTAAACAGTGAAGATGGTTGGCTTCCTGAGGGTAAAAATGTTGGCTGGACAGTATGATGGGGAAGTAGCAAAATTTGAAATTGTATATGTTAAGATTTATGATGCTATTGCTATTAGTATTCATCCAATGAACATGAGGCTAACTTTAATTCACTACTGATGCTGTTGACAAAAAATACGAGTGGTTTTAAATGATTATTGATGATTATCCATTGTATGGCTGAGGCTAGTACACAGTTTTCCTGGTGTCTAGCTTTATTTAAAAATGTTGCACCAGGTCAAGGGTTAAGTGTAATCACAATTAAAGGAGCAAACCAATTTACTTGCTGTTCACGTTGTCAGCCTGCCAGTTCAAATTAAGTTATTTAATGGAGTCATTACTTAGAGCCACCACCCCAGGATTTTGTTATTTTGTGTCGGTTTAATGGTGCAGAAGTAGCTGGTTAATTAAAGAAAACACTTTTGCAAAAGAGAGTGTGCTGACCAAATGTGCTCAATGCTCTGCGAGACTGCGACTTGGCTCAATGGTAGAAGTTTGATTATTTTTCTTTCAAAGAAGTATTTTTATGGTTGTAGCTTGTTCTAGATGCTATTGGGTTCAAGCACTGGGTTCAAGAGGTATTTAGAAACCTAGGGGGTCATTCTGTGTCAACACAACCAGAGGTCCCCAGCTCACAATTTTGCTTTTGATACCTTGCAATTGTGTGACTGTGTGTTTGTCATATTCAGACAAAAAACTGAAGTCCCCCTTCCATTGAACGGGTTGGTATCGTCCAAACTAGTGTCACACAATCCCCCTCTAGCATAGATGGTGGTGTCACTTGGTACCTTTTGGTTACCTTTTGTCACATGGTTACTTTTCTCAGCACTGGCCTGGATGGGCCAATCACAGTCGTTTATTATTACTGGATAAGGATTTTTTAAAAAGCTTTCGCTTTCATACTTTTGCTTTCAAGGTATCTCATACTAAATTATTTTCAGCATTGATAGAAAAATATAAACTAGGACAGATGCATGATTGGGTGGACAAATAACCCCCTTCGCAGCCTTGAAAGGGACATGTCAACCCCCCCGTCCCCCCACCAGTTCTACACCAATGAAGTTTATTATTAGACCTACCTAGAACTGTTTTATAATGATAGGTAAAAATTGTCATTTTGACCCCCCTCTTCAAAATAACAGATTACTAAATAATTATTGATCCGTGATGTTTAATATTTTATTGATCTTAATTAATGTTGTCTTTTTTTCAGAAAAATTATTAAAAACATCAAAAAATTCAGTTTGAGAAGTTTCTGAAATTTGGTTGATTTGCGTTTGAGATGAGCAACACAATTGAGTTTAGGTGTGGTGTGAAACAAAAGTGAGATTTCCCGTCCCAGCCCAAGTGCTTTAACAACTTTCTCAATGAAAATATGTTTTTTAAAATCTGTGGGTGAATTCCTGAGGAGAGAGCAAGGCTAAAATAATAAACAAAAGAGTAAATTCTCTGACAGAAAAATAAATAAATTAAAAAATCACAAATAAACAACAAATAACTTCTTTGTAGCCCTTAATATTTAAAAACACGAGAACAATGAGTCTAAATTAATTGGCACCCACTTCCCTACTAATTTATCCAAATGTAATTAACAAAATAAAAAACTTTAACATGGTTAGCTCTTATAACTGAATGAAAAAAGTAATTTTTACAGCTGTCATCTTAAAACGAATAGTAATCTCTCAGTAAGGCACACAGCACAACATCCGAGGCAACAAAGTATATATATACAGTATATATCAATATACACTCAATTAGCACTTTATTAGGAACACCTGCACACATACTTATTCATACGATTATCCAATCAGTCAATCATTTGGTAGCAGTGCAGTGCATAACATCCTCACATATGGGTCAGGAGCTTCAACATATGTTTACATCAACCATCAGAATGGGGAAAAATGTGATCCCAGTGTTTTCGACCGTGGCATGATTGTTGGTACCAGACAGGCTGGTTTGAGTATTTCTGTAACTGCAGATCTCCTGGGATTTTCACACACAACAGTCTCTGGAGTTTACTCACAATGGTGCCAAAAACAAAAAATATCCAGTGAGCGGCAGTTCTGCGGATGGAAATGCCATGTTGATGAGAGAGGTCAACGGAGAATGGCCAGACTTGTTTGAGCTGACAGAAAGGCTATGGTAACTCAGATAACTACTCTGTACAAATGTAGTGAGCAGAATAACATCTCAGAATGCACAACATGGCGAACCTTGAGGTGGAGAGGCTTCAACAGCAGAAGACCACGTTGGGCACTTTATTAGGACCATAGTGTTTCTTCTAATAAAGTTCTCAGTGAGTGTATATATATATATATATATATATATATATATATATATATATACACACACACACACACACACACACACACTCACTGATAACTTTATTTATATAAGACCCCCAGCAGTACTTTTGTGGACCTGCATTAACTGATGTCAATAAATTGCATTGAAAGCCTTGGCATTAACTGATGTCGTCGTGTGTGTGTGTCGTGTGTGTGTCGTGTGTGTGTCGTGTGTGTGTGTCGTGTGTGTGTGAGGGAGAGAATGAACTGAAACAGGTTTGAATTAAGCAGTCTGGATTTGTCTCATTCTTCCTATCGCTGTTGTGTGCCATTTGTTTTATTTATCCCCTTCTACTAGGCCTTGTGATGTATAGGTTAACATAACATTAGCAAGGGACATTTAAATGTCAGTTAATAAATTGGTCCACCATGAGCTACGCTAAGTGTGAATTATTCTCTCTAAAGGGATCCTTGACTCCCTACTATGATCCATCTTCTAGCTGTATGTCTTCATTGCTGCCTCTGTCAAATATCTGCTGCCTAAATTCAAGTCTTATGAAAATGTCACAGAAACGTTATTCCACTGAACACCTTCATGCCACGGACATTTATTTTATTTTGTTTTTTAATATTTGCAGCTTGTTGAAAAACACAATATATAACTATATTTAATCTCCCTTCTGTTCTTTCTTCTGTTCTTTCTTTGTGTTATTGTTTTCTAGTTCTTTGTTTTGCAGTTATTACAAATACAGCTTTTTAAAATAGATACAGAAGCATTTGTGAGGATAGCTACTAAAGGGATAGTTTACTCAAATATGAAAGTTCTGTCATGATTTTCTGGTGGTGCTCATAGAAGCAATGCATGTTCGAATTTGGCATCTCCCCATTATTTTCTGATCTCTGTCTACTTTCCTGTAAATAGAAGGGGCAGACAGGTCATGTGGAAATCAATACAAAACCACAAGGTCTATTCAAACATTTCCATGATATATGGCTGGCTAGAACATGGTGCCAAGATGAGCGGAGTCTCACCTTGAGGAGTTTATAAGGAGCAGGCTGGCCAGAGCTCCTGCAGTGGCTTGGCAGCTTGGCTTCTGGACAGTAAAGCTGGTTGGCTAGACACCAAAGCAAAATGGGCTCTGTACGATGGGGACAAAACATTAACGCTGCTCTGAACTAAATCATGCTCTGTATGTGATACTTTTGTGGTAGTAGTTTACAATCATTGCAGCGCTTCAGGAGACTTTGAACACACTATAATGGTTTTTAGCATGCTTTGGGGGAAAATTGGAAGTAGATGGAAAGGCACTGCATAAATGGAGTTTCACATGCCATTATTTAATCAAGCTGTTGGTGATGCAGTGAAGTATAATTAAAATTATTATATTTGTGAGACATACAGTATTTTAGGTTGTGTCAAATGTAAGGTATTTTTTAATCTTTAAAACCCCTATTTTTATTGCTGCTAAATACAGGCTTTACAAAACAAAAGAGAAAAATGACACTGTTTTAAGATGCAGAAGTGGCAATATAAAATGAAAATTGACCAGAAGAACTCACTTCCTCTCCACAAGGAGGTGATGTTGTACCATTCAAAATGTCAACAACACAAGTACACCTCTATTTCTGAGATTTCGCCAAAGAACAATAAAGCACAGAAATTTGGATAGCATAATAGTTAACTGGCAAATTACCACTGAATGCGCCTGGTAATAAACTTCCCCAGATAACTCTTAGAAAATTCAATTATGGCTGAATGGGAAAAATGATAATGCTAAATGTCCTCACAATACACATTTACAAAAAATAGATTATATGGCACAAAATGCAGATGCAGAGGCAATAAATTGCAAGAATGAGTAACAAAAACATATAATAAGCAACAAAGCAGAATGCTTTTGTAAGTAATGCATTTAAAGTTAAAAAGCAACCTCTTTTAGTTATAGTAAATTCAAATCTTGTTATTACAGTTTAAAATCTTACAATATGCTATAAATAAATTAACAAATCTCAACATAATTTCATGAGTACATACTGTAAAATAATACAAATTAAAATGTCCCCTTATCATTAATAATTGAATAATTTAAAAATGATCAAAGAACAACTGATACATTGACTGAACTATGAGGCATGAAATATCTTTTACTGTCTTTTCAAGAACAATGTGAGCAACATGCTGAGTAGGTGAACACTTGTAAGCTATCAATATAGCTTGCATACTACATACTAGAGGGATTTTTTAATCATAATCCCTTGGGGAAATGGTTTAGAAGACACTGGAGTCAAATGCATGTATCTGAATAAATTAGACACAAGATTTCCTAATGAGATGTCCTGGGAGAATGCTGAAATACAACACTACCATCCGAATGGAGATAGTACCTTTTATTCAAACTCAGATTTGTACTGACGTGCTTTGAGTCTAAATGTGTCCTGCAAAACCAGCAATACACAAATGGATATACTTAGCATTCCCAAAAAGTGTCTTTTGGGACATTTTGTATTTTTAAAGCCTCTTTATGGCTCACTGCACAGTGGTTATCGATGCCCTGAATTATTCTTTATACTTTGCATCTTGCATTGACAAGAAGATGTACAATTGTTTCGAGGACACTTCCACTGTTGTTTCACTATGTGATATATATATATATATATATATATATATATATATATATATATATAGATAGATAGATAGATAGATAGTATATATATATATATATATATATATATATATATATATATATATATATATATATATATATATATATATACTTTTTTAAAACAACCTTTATACTGTAAATATGTTTATGAGACCACGCATTTCTGTAACCTATCCAGCTATATTTATTAAAGAAATGAATCAGTCGCTCTCTCTCTCTCTCTCTCTCTCTCTCTCTCTCTCTCTGTGTGTGTGTGTGTGTGTGTGTGTGTGTGTGTGTGTGTGTGTGTGTGTGTGTGTGTGTGTGATTATGTGTGTGATCAAATAGAGTGGGCTATGTGGGCGTTGATCGCACTGCTTCTGCTGAAGAGCACTGCCTACATCTCAGCACTGCTTTGCTGTGGGGCTGGTGTCTCCAATTATACTCAGTGCGGTACCTCACTTCAGGTATGAGCTCCTAGCACAAGATGAACAATTTTTCGCAATATTCAATGAATGCTCACGGAGACGACTTGGATAAATGGAAAGTACTTTGGCTCTAAGAGCGTTTCAGCACCACTTACGCTGGACAGCGCAACAGCTTTTTCCACTTGGCATCGCGCAATCGGAGATTTCCTTTTGATTTTTCGTACGCGGGAAATAGAGTTTGGCGGATTGTTGGGCCAACGTACCCAAAAATCTGCATTCGACTGTGTTTAGGTGATCATGGCTGTTTGGCAACAGCAGCGGCAGATAGAAGAACGGTGAGTGCCTGGAAATGGGTCAACTTTGAACATCACTAGCGGATTCTTTGCAAAAAAAAACAAAAAACAAACAAAAAAAAGAATTAATCACGCGCTCTATTGTTGTTGATTTTGTTAATGTTATATGAATATTTACTGTTTTTCCTCGTAGAAACAGCTGTATGTATGTAATGTATGAGAATTGAATCATTGGAATTGAAAATACTCGGCACGATGTTAAATGAGCCTATAGTGATTACTGTGGCGAATCGAATTTGTAGAGACTTTTTGCGATGTATCATATATTTCAATTTTGTAAATTTCTCCAATCTGTGAATATAGCGAATACAGCCTTCTAATGTGAAGTTCTGGCGATCACTTTCTTTAAAACAACAGGTTTGAGTGTTTCGCATCAACGCCTCTGCATAAGAGCGACTGGATTAATGAATACGCGTTTTTAATCAAGGTTTACTGTTGTAAAATATGCATAAAAGTTCGATGGATGGGTATGCCCAGAAGGAAAACATTTTAAACCTAATTCTATCTGACATATAGAGTCTTTTGGTCAAGTGCAGCCACTGAAGTAAAAGTAGATGCAGCCTGTGGAGCTCTGGAGGAAGAGGTTTATCAGCCTTGCAGATGTCAATCCTTGAGGCCCTTTGGACCATATGGGCTTGTTAAAAGGGCATTTTGAACTTTTCCTAAATACTGCCTGCCATTAGATGTTTTGGTAAAATTGTTTTAGGATTGTGGCCTTATAATGATTGGAAATTATTCTAGTACAATGAAACACCTTTTAAAAATAACAACTGAAAGGGATGATGAGTCTCAGTGCAACCACTTGCGACACTGCACCACAACACCATGTGGCATTGTATTGTCAGCTCTAATGAGTCAGCTGTGTAGTACAAAAGTATACACCTACATGATGTGGTATAACAATATCTGATGGAGTGCAGAGACTTTTGTGGAGTAGAGAGGCAGTCACAGCAATGACTCATTCCTGGTTGTTTGTAAGAGGGCTACAAAATCATTGATCATTAAGCAGTGTACTGCATTTCAGTGTTTTGCCACTAAAAAGAGGTTTCCAGGGCCTTTGGTTGGATAACATCAACTGCTGCCCAGTACTAGCATCACCAGGGCCTACTTTTGTGTACGAGTGTGTAATAAAGAAATATGCCTGTCGGTGTATGTATAGTGCAATATGAAGTCACTCCTTTAGACTTCATAAGGCAAGCTTTTAGAGCAATGGAAAGAGCATTTGCTTGGAATCCTAAGGACTGCCGATTTCAGACTCCGCCAAGATGGCTCTATTACATAATTGAATGAGCTAATGAACTTTTCCATCACGCCGATAGAAACTCAGAAAACTGGTGCTGTGCCAACTTGTAAACTTTTGGCCTCTGACAAATTGCGACTTTTGTCCATTAACTTAAAGACCTCGGTTGATGCATGTTTGCACTTCTTACGAGTCAGATCACACACTTTAGTGTAAGTGCTGCTCAGTAGAAAAAGAAGCAAGGCAAGGTTGTATACATTATTCATGAGTTTTCATAGGACTCTTGCTCTGTAAATGGCATTTGACCCTGGGTTTCCTCTTGTTGAGAGCCTTTATTGGTTAACATTGTTTACCACCATCAAGATCTGCAAAGAACATAGACAGGCTAGATAAGTCATATTATATAAATATGTAAGTATGAGAAATATCTGTAGAATGATCATATACACTATATGTCTACAATGCGTGCTTTGCATATGTTTGCCATGATTTGCATATTATTTACTGTTGAATATAGTTGCCATACACATCAATTGCAACAGATCTTCAAAGACTGTTTATTTACATTAAAATGTTTATTGGTGGCTTACAAAAATCACCCATTTTCCAAAGCCTTGTTATTGGTGTGGCGTGCACTAGATTTGTAAGGACGCACAATGCTTGGCTTTTATTTGATGTTTCTTATGAGCAGTGTTGGGTGTAATCGAATTACAAAGTAATGCGTTACAGTAATAATTTCATTTTTAGTTTAAAAGTAGTGTAGGAAATTACATTTTCAATTCTTGTAATCAGATTAGTTACTGATTTTCAGGGTAATTACATTAATAATTACATAAATTGGGTTACACATATTTCTAAAATAATATTATTTATAAATATAATACATTAAAAATTCATCTGTTTGTGTTTCTGTTGCAGTTGAAGGGCATATAGACATTATTTTGAACTTAAGTAGAAATTTTACTTTTTGCAGAATTAATATTATTACCATTTTTTTTGAAGTAATTTGTAATAGATTATTTTTTCAGTAACTTACCTAAAACTGCTTTTGAGTAATAGTGATAAGCTAAAACAGCTTATAAGACAATTACATTCAGAATAAATCAGATTGATTGCTGATGTTACAAGTGTATAAAGGTACCAAAATGTACTATAATGATGTGCTTCTTTTTTAGGTTGGATCTTAATTACTTGGTAAAACAATTGAGAATTTGACATGTTAATTGAAATGGAAATGTATGCATTTATAACATTGCATTGGTGTGCTAAGAGGGGTTATTGGCTGGCCTCACTTTAAGATAAGCCTTCTTATTACAATGCTCCAGTCATGGTACCATACTTATTGTGATATGATACGAAATGGAAGTCTTTAAATTGTCACTGTTCCCATGAATGTTGAATTGAGTATCACACAGAGATAGTTTACCTGGTTTGGATGGGGAAAATGTTGCCATGTGAGTGTGGATAAGATTATCGTAATTTCTTTTTCTGCCTCTGAGCAAGTTTTAAAGTCGTTATCGTTGCTGGCAAATGGGCAGTCGTCTTTAACATCAAAACCCTTTACTATAGGAGCAAGTTTGACTGATATCACAACTTAATTACTTAAACCAACTGACTAAGCATAAAAACACATTCTTACTCAATTTAGTCATGTGTCAGAGGCTCCTGCTTATAGATTTTCTGCCTATATTATCTGATGACACCCTCACCTGGCACAGAAGGCTCGAAGAGGCGACAGTATATTGAGTGTAGTGTGATAGCCTATACCAGGTCATCGCCTACATCTGGGTTTGTACATCAGTGCAGAGTGGCGTGGCTTTATCAGATGCAGACCCTCTCTCTCGCTTTCTCTTTCTTACTCTGTTTCTCGCCTTCCCTTCGCAGGCAGTGCAAATTCAAAGCCTGCTTATAACTTGTGACATGGCAGCATTTATATTAGGATCATTACACATGTATTATCAGATTTAGCATATTTAAAGCAATGTTAGCTGGACTATGAAAGCTTAAGTCAGAAGTGAGTTAGCTGTGAAGATATGCTATGAGGCTGTCAGGAAAAAATAAATAATAATGCAGTGAGTACATTTTGTGAGATTTAAGCTTCAAGTATAAATGTTCTTTCATAATGCATGGTTCCTGGTCTTATTGTGCACAATTCATCAGTGCACGTCAGTACACATTAAGCCTTGTTTAGTGTAGTTTTAAAAGTTTGTGTAAAGGTTATACAAGCCTTACAATCAGATCGTTGCTAGGGTGTTCTAGGGTGTTTGGTTACTCAGCATTACCAGGCTGTTCTGACTGGTTGCTAGGTGTTTCTTGGCTGTTCTAGCTTGTTGCTAGGTTGTTTGGGTTTGTTGCTATAGGCATTGCTAAGATATTCTACCTAGTTGTTAGAGTGTGGCTAGATGGGTAGATAGATACAGTTGGAGTTTGAATTGAGTAACATTCCATGACAGGGTCTTGGCCAATTTGAACATTCCATCAATGTAAGTCTATGGGAGTTTTGTGATTTAAAAATGTCTGTTAAAGGAAAGCCATAAGTACATTCAGTTAGAAAAGACATAGCAACCCAGTCAGAACAGTCTAAATGTATGTGTCAAGTTTGGGGAACATAGATTGAAAGCTCTTTTAGTTTAGGGATTTGGGGAAAACCCTAAACCAAGTCTGTACAATAACAGTATGTCAAGCCAACATAATAATGTTTGTCATTGTAATCTTTAATCAACCTTGATTAAATGAGGTAAACCTTGGCCAAGCAAGCTATTGGTTAATGTTGACAACTAGTCAAATATCTACAAACATTTTTGCCATTGTTTTAGTCTACTGTTTCATGTATTGCAGCCTTTCCAAAATTTGGAAAATAATACGTGCAGTAATGAAAAGCAGATTAATGTTAATATAGTAAATGTTATGGCAATTATAAGAACTGTTACAAATGGGATGCTTCAAGATGGAGTGTTGGTGGCGTAGTGGGCTAAAGCACTAAACTGTTAATCAGAAGGTTGTTGGTTCACCCCCACGACCACCACCATTGTGTCCTTGAGCAAGGCACTTAACTCCAGGTTGCTCCGGGGGGGGATTGTCCCTGTAATAAGTGCACTGTAAGTCACTTTGGATAAAAGCATCTGCCAAATGCATAAATGTAAATGTAATGTAAATGTAAGATGCTCTCAACGGTGAATTTGACCTGCATGCCCTTGTCGAAAGGCCCTTTTTATGGAAGTAAAATGGGCTTGATTGTGAATGCCATTTCATTTTAATTTAAAACAAGCTATTTTTCTTGTCCGTTAAATTATTATTTTTTTCCTATTCCAGCTTAATTTGAAAAATGTGGTTAGTTTGAGCCTACCGACCAGGGGTGTGTTTTTCCAAAAGCATCTATCAGCCAACTATGGTTGCAAGTTTCTTTGTTACAGACATAGTTCAATGATTTGGTGCTCCCCATACCATAGTTCCAACGAACATTCACAAACAGCAATGCAAAGTTGTTGGAACTTCAGTACCCCACTTGTGGTTAGAATCATTGTTCCTTGTTTGTTTGCTATGTGGACATCATTCCACTTTGCTGAGGCTTCTAAACCTTTTATTCCATATACATCTATAATCCTGTCAAGACTTTGCCCACGTTTACATGCACTTAAGGAAACTGTTTATTCTGGGGTTTTGCAGAAAGCGGCATTCTGAAAGTCACGTTAAAACAAATTTATCCATTAAGGAATTAAAGGCCGTTAAGAGAAAGCGCTTAAACGCAGACGGCTTCTGTCAGAGAACACTGCTTATTATATGTCCATGTTAACACATTACTGCCATTCTAACAGGTGTTTGAAGAGTGTATTATTTGTTCAATATGTACTATTGCAGCTTAATGTATCTGTTGTATTTGCATAGTGCATGCAGCTTTCGTGTCTTCCGCAGCTTTCTCACATTAAACAGCATTATGGTGTACGTATAAATAAGCTATTTTAATTTGATATCCATTTGATCTCTGCAGACGTTATTTATCCACCCCCTGCGTAAGGCCATTAACGACAGCTCTATATTGTTGAACCAGCTTGGTTTGAATGATGGATGTGCAACATAATTACTACGGTTTCGGGAAAAAGTCATCTAGCTAGTTAATTTATCCAACAATTTATCATACTATATTGGTTAATACGGGAAATCCACCCCAGCCTGACTAAGCAACATTAGCTTAACCAATCATGGGAGATTGGGGTGGGACTATCTATTTTGTCCTACCAGTGGCAGAAAAATCATTATTTTTGCATTTCCATTTGTGGATCTAAGTGGTGTAAAAAAAAAAAAAAAAAAAAAAGATATATATATTTGCAGTATCTTTTAATATAACATAGTTCAGCACTTTGGGATTTGATTGTGTAAGTGTCTTGTCTGTGTGTGTGTATAACAAGACACATTAGGTCATATTGAGTGTCTTCAGTCCAGACCATCTGCTTTAGGGGACCCTGGCCAACTGCTTGAAGATGGCGGGGAAAGCACAGCACAACTATCGTTGTCACTATCTCTGAATGTGTCTCTCACCGCATACAAACCAAAAATGATCCTATGTGCTCTATTATTGCAAATGGGCTGTGTAGTGTTTTGGGTAAGAGGATCTGTGGCACAAGATCATACCCCCTCAGAGGAACTCAATGGACTGTATGAAACGGGGGCTCAGTAGTCTGGCTTGCGCTCTGCATCGCTTCATTTCAGAGCGATGCTTGAGGAGTATTGTCCACCTCTCTTGTGTGAGCCAACTCATTAGGCCTGCTTCTGCCTTGGCATCAGAATGCAAGGTGTGCGATTGCTTAAAAACACTCCTCTTTCTAAATTTTCTTTTAAATCGTCTTTGTTTGCTCGACTGCACTCCGAGCTTGATTTAGGACGTGCTTGAAAAGCAAAAAATATATTTTTGGATACCCACAGTAATAAATGATGTGTAAATGGCCATTAGTCATTTGGCAGAACAGTGGGTTGTGAAAAAATGACAGGCAAATTAAAAAGGGGCAATGAATCATATGCTACAACTCAAATATTTGCAATTGTTCTACGAAGATGTGGTATATGTAGAAGCAAAATCTTTTCTTCATGTCAAACTCAAATTAACAGAATTAATGTTGAATGAATGAATGGATGGAAATAAATACATGGGTCCAAATGTCTGAGACCACATTGAAAACCGGGGATTGTTTTTTTTTATATTGATGAAGGAATGTTTATGATACTCTCAAATCATCCTGGGTAACATGGTTTAACCTGTTGAGTCCATGCCAGCTTGAATGCATACTGTCTTTTAAGCAAAATGTACCAAATACTTAGACTTTGTGAAATTCATGTACATTTAATCTTTTCCACTCAAATTGCTATGCTGGTAATATAAATTGTAATAAAAACATTTTCTATTAAAGTAGAAAAGAATGCAAAATAATTGTATTTATTTCTGACATTTGGACCCCACTGTATGTTTTTTTTAACATGAAACTCCTTCAATGCCAGTTTCCTTACATAGTCGTCTCGGAAATACAGACCCTTTTGTTATATGACAACAGTTTATCATTATCTGATTGAATGCAGACTGTAATTTTGCCTCTAGAGTAAAACTCACCATTAACCCACCTGAGGAGATTTTGTGCTTTTGTATTGATCTTTGCCCTAGCTTCCCACATCGCATGAATTACGCTAAGCAAAGATCTCTATTAGCTCATCCCACACGATTTAAACAGAATAATTTTCAACACCACTCTGCATATTTCTGTATGACATTGGTTCTCAAACATTTCAGACCATATACAAATCATAAATAAAATGTGAGCATCACCTGATTACAATAATTTTCTCTTTCATTTTTCTTTCAGCATTGATTAAACTGACTACAAGCTAAAATGGAAAGATCACCCAAAATTTAAGCCTGTCATCATTTACTCACCATTATGTTTTTTAAAACCTGACTTTCTTTTGTGGAACAAAAAAAGAAAATGTTAGGCAGTATGTTAGATTCCCAATTCCCTAATATCTCCTTTTGTGTTCCATGAAAAAAAGAAAGTCATACGGATCTGAAACAACATGAGAAAAAGTAACTGATTACAGATTTATTGTGGAGTTATTACAATGATATACAGATTTACAGAATTTTTATTTTGGGTGAACTATGCCTTTAAGGACCGAGTGCCATAATGCCATATTTTCATAGCTATAGTTGATTCCTCAACTATCAAAAATAGTTTAACCAAAAATGACTATTCTCTCATCATTTACTCATACTCGTGCCATCCCATAGGTGTATGACTTCCTTTCTTCTGCTGAACACAAACAATATCTCAGCTCTGTAGGTCCTTGCAATGAATGTCAATGGGTACCACAATTTTTACGTTCCAAAAAGCAAATAAATGCAGCGTAAAAGTAATTCATAAGACTCCAGTGGTTAAATCCACATCTTCAGGAGCGATGTGATAGAAGTGGGTAAGAAACAGACATTCAAGTCCTTTTTTTACTATACATTTTCCTCCCTATCGTATAGGTGGCGATATGTACAAAAATGAGAATTGCCAAAAACAAAAGAAGAAGAATATGAAAGTAATTGATCTTTAAAAAGGACTTCAATATTGATTTGTTTTTCTCCCACACTTATATTGCTTCTGGAGATATGGATTTAACAACTGGAGACATGTGGATTACTTTTACACTATGTTTATATGCTTTTTGGACCTTTATGGTACCCATTCGCTTGCATTGTGATGACCTACAGAGCTGAGATATTCTTCTAAAAATCTTTGTTTGCGTTCTGCAGAAGAAAGAAAGTCATTAACATCTGAGATGGCATGAGGGTGAGTAAATGATGAGAGAATATTCTTTTTTGGGTGAATTATCCCTTTAAGATAGATCATGGTGATGCAAAATCATTATCAATCCCTTAACTGTCCCTTTTGGAAAAAAATTAAATAAACCATATACCTCAACAATAACATTTAGAAAATATTACAATGTAATGTATAATAAGTACAATGTATCACGGTTTGAAAACCACAACTCTCAGATATTCAACAGAGTCCTTCCTAATGCACCAGAGCAAAGTCCTCCAGAGACAGGCATCGTGTCTGGCAAATGGTCCCCATGTCACGTTGAGCAGCCAACCCCCCCCTACAAGCGCCTCATGTGAAATGGTGTGTGAAATGAGCACATTTAACTAGCCCACCAGCATCACGCTCAGACCTAGTTTTGAGCAGACTTACAGTCAATGACTCGCTGTCCTGACACTGCCAATTGGATCATATTCTCCCATCTATCTCACCCCACCAGATTATGTATTTCCTTTTGTCTGTGACACCAGGGGCTTGGGCCACATATATAGGTTAAATGAAGATGACCAGCTCCTTGCCTGCCATTTGAAATGAATCTATGGTGCCACTGATTTCAGAAAGTTCCTTTCACACTTACACTTACTTTCAATGCTGTAACTGAAATTGTGATAAGTGATTTTTCCCCCCACAATTTCTTTTATACATCTCCTCTAAATGGAATGAAAAGTAATTTACCCAAAAGGACAGCAGTGACCATCATGCAGACCTGGTACTTTCCATAAATTATAGCCTATACAAAATAGGCCCTGAAAGAAAAAAGAATATATGTTTTTTAACAAATTATCAGCAAAAAGAGGGGCTTAAAACTTTTTGAAAATGTTGATTGTCAGCCTAAATGTTATATGAGATGTTTTCTATCTTATATTCATTTTGTATCCAGTAGGGGTTAGCTTGATGGTTTGCTTGGTTTGTAGTTATTAATAAACTTTTATTTCCTATAAAATGCAAAGATACACACACACACCCACCTCCCGTCAGTTATGCCTTATGCTAAAATGAATTGAATAATTGTTTTATTCACACCAATCTACACACCATACACCATACAAAAACTGATTTTTTATAACTTTGCAAATGTATCAGACCCTTTGTTATAACATTCCATATTTATCTCAGGTTCATCCCATTTCTCTGGATCATCTTTGAGATGTTTGGAGTCCACCTGTGGCAAATACAATTGATTGGACATGATTTGGAAAGACACACACACCTGTCTGCATGCATGAGTTTAATGTTGCTCTCATGCAGACAGAAAAAAAATATTTGGGAAAAACCTTAATATTTCTTGAATCAGAACTCACTAAATGGGCAGCATGCATTTATTCAACAACTGCAGGCAACCAGCATATTTATTGATTTTCAGTATGAAAATGAGGTTGTGAGAAATGCACAATAAGTTGCAAGAGGACCCTATCCACAAACAGTACAGAGATTTCAAGTTCATAATGCCATATATGGAACCCTAAAGAGGTCATGGATTATTATTGTTATTATTACTATATAATAATATATAAAAATAACAGTAATGTATGGGTAATATAAGGTCTCACAGCTGAAAATGCATATCAGAGCAAAAACCAAGCCATGAGGTCAACGTAACTGCCTGCAGAGCTCAGAGACAGGATTGTGTCGATGCACAGAAACGAAAACAAATTGGCTGCATTGTAGGTTTCCAAGGGCACAATGACATCCATAATTCTTAAATAGAAGAAGTTAGGAACAACCAAGACTCTTCCTAGAGCTGGCCGCCCAGCGAAAGTAAGAGAGGTGACCAAGAACCCGATGGTTACTCTGGTTGAGCTCCAGAGCTAATGTGTGGAGAAGGACAACCATCACTGCAACACTCCACCGATCTGGGCTTTATCGCAGAGTGACCAGACGGAAGCCACCCCTCAGGGCAAGACACATAAAAGCCCAATTGGAATTTGCAAAAAGGCACCTTAAGGACTCTCAGACTGTGATGAAATGAAGATTAAACTGTTTGGCCTCAATTCCAAGCATCAAGTCTAGAGGAAACAGGCACTGCTCATCACCAGCACATTACCATCCCAATGGTGAAGCATAGTGGTGGTAGCATCATGCTGTGGTGGTGTGGTTTAGTGGCAGGGACTGGGGGACTGCTCAGGGTTGTAGGAAAGGTGAACTCAGCAAGATACAAAGATATCCTGGATGAAAACTTGGTCCAGATCTCTCAGGACCTCAGACTGGGACTAAGGTTCACCTTCCAACAGGACAATGACTCTAAGCACACAGCCAAGACAATGCAACAGTGACTTAGAGACAACTCTTTGAATGTCATTGAGTGGCCCAGAAAAGAGCCAGGACTTGAAACCAATCGAACCTCTCTGGAGGGACCTGAAAATGGCTGTCCACTGACGGTCCCAATCCAACCTGACAGAGCTTGAGAGGATCTGCAGAGAAGAATGGCAGAAAATCCCCAAATCCAGGTGTGCAGAGCTTGTTGCATCATACCTAAAATGAGTTGAGACTGTAATTGCTGCCAAAGGTGCTTGAAATAAGTACTGAGTTAAGGGTCTGAATACTTATGTCAATGTGATATTTCATTTTTTTATTTTTTTTTTTATGAATTTGCAAAGTTATCAAAAATCTGGTTTTTGCTTTGTCCTTATGAGGTATGGAGTGTAGATTGATGTGAAAAAATGTAATAAAAATTACTTAAAAGCATTTTAGCATAAGTCTGCAGCATAACAAAATGTGGAAAAAATTAAGGGGTCTGAATACTTTCTGAATGCACTGTTAAGCTCAATCATTCAACCATATTACCAAAGTTTAATTCACACACACACACACACACACACACACACACACACACACACACACACACACACACACACACACACACACACACACACACACACACACACACACACACACACACACACACACACACACACACACACACACACACACACAATTGTCCATTTTTTACCTAACATATCTAATAGTTCTCACAACATAAAAACATGGCGTTAGTGCCTTTAATGCTTTAAAAACAAACAAACAAACAAACAAACAAAAAAAAGGCAACACCAGAGTGTACCATAGCCTATTTGTGGAATGTGCCACCTACATGCTCTATTTTTTTGAAGTGAGTGAGCAACAGAGTCAATATCACGAATTCACTAGATGAAACAGAATGGCAAAAAAATTAAATAATTATGCAGTTCTTGAATGGAAGACCAACTCTGATATATCACAGGAGTTGGCTTACTGATAGCTGCAGTTTTGGCCTGTGATTTTAGAATTCAGATCCGTAGTTTGGGAGGAGTTGCCTCTTTCAAACCTAACATCTCTGACAATGCAAAATGGGCCAGCTCGAAGGCTCATTAAGGAAACAGAGAGGACATGCCTCCATACTAGAAACCCAAGCTTTGATAATGAGATGTAATTATTTACTTTGAGCTGCCCCAATTAATTATGCATGGTCTGCAACCTGGGGAAAAGGGGTGTGCAATTATTCTCCACCAGAGCTGCATTAAGAGGCATGGTAATTGTCATGACTCTACAAAAGGAAAAAAAAACTACACCGATTTTAATGAATCCCTGAGTTTTCTTCCAGGCCCCACTCTCAGTGTGTACATGCAGTTCTATATAAATTAGTTAGGGTATCTGCAATATTTCATTTTATGCATATAAAATTAAGGCTGTCATGGATAGACCTATAGTGCAATGGGTTGTACAGTCTTAAAGGAATAGATAATAGTAGTTTACCAGAACATACAAATTCTGTCATCATTTATTCACCCTTGTGATGTTCCAAACCCTTATGACTTCCTCTTTTCTGTGGAACTCAAAAAGGGGGCGTTAGGCAGAATGTTAGCCTCAGTCACCATTCACTTTCATTGTATGGAAAAAATATGCAATGACATTGATTGGTATCTGAGGCTAACTTTGTGCTAACATCCAATGTTCCCTTTCAGATGCATGCATGAGTGTAATCTTGCTCTCATGCGGACAGAAAAAAAGCATGCCAAAGGCAGAAACAAAAATATTTGGGAAAAACCTTAAGATTTCTTGTATCAGAGCTCACTAAATGGGCAGCATGTATTTATTCGATAACTGCAGGCCACCAGCATATTTATTGTTTTTCAGTATGAAACTGAAGGTGTGAGAAATTCACAGTGATAATTTGCAAGAAGTAAAGGAGTTCAAATGGAAAGGAGGAGGCGAGAACCGGCTTGGCAATATAAATAATATTTTAATGATTAACTTAAACAAAAGACAAACACACACACACACGACGGACATGTCCGTAAACGATCTGTCTCTCGTCAAAATTGCGCAGGTGGCTAAAAGATACGCCCTATATAAATTGGTTTTGCTAAGCAAGAACAAAAACTAAAAGAAAATTTGCTGTTAATCTATTCCTCACAGCCTCATTTTCATTGGTGCTAAATTAAATCTGGTGTTTACCCTGACTAGGCTCCATTGGGCTCCTCCTGTGGTGATCAGTGTCAAAGAAAAATCTTCCCCTGAATGAGTACATGTTACAAATTCAAATTTATCTGATGACATCACTGGATTAGCCGACCTGAAGGAGGCTTAACATTTCATAGCAACACTGAGTTGTCAGGGATTTCACAGTCTCATTCTAAAGCTCTACATTAAAATGGCTGTTGCATTCATGGGGTGTCATTCCATCAACACTGCCATCAATTTTCTCTTTGTTTATCAGTGTTTCTGCAGAAGCACAGCTTCAGGGCCATCATTCTGATCTTTTTCTGGTCTAAAACGTACGTCAGCAATGTGACGAGGGACTCATGGTGTTGTAAGTAAGACCATGTTGAGCATGCTGCTCTCACCTCTAAATATATTCTGCAGGCAGCCAGTTAGAGAAAGTTTTTGTTTCATTACACTTTCTTCACAAAAAGAAGTGCTATACCATTATTCTAGCCCCTTGGATTGCAGTACTGTAGACTAGGGCTGCACAATTATGACAAAAACCCCATATATATATATATATATATATATATATATATATATATATATAGGGTTTTTGTCATTATCGATATATATATATATCGATAACTATCAACGTACATATCAATAATTTATTTTGATATTGCAATTGAAATTAATTTCAATTTATAGAAATTAGCGCAATATTCTGGGTTCAATAAAAGTTAAGCTTATACGGCAGCATCTGTGCCATAATTGACCAAAAACAATAATTTTGACTTGTCCCTTTTTCTTAAAAAAAAAAAAAAGGTTACAGTGAGGCACTTACAATGAAAGTGTCATTTTCAAATGTTTTTTTGTCAACCCTTTTCCGGTGAAGAAAATGCATTAAATTGAATAATAATAATAAAATAATACAAATCTTGTAATAATTTACCATGTTAATGCAATCTGGTTCTATTTCAGAACATGCTTGCCCATTTGCAGTTGTGTAGTCTAGGGCAGTGGTTCTCAACCAGGGGGCCGGGATCCACTAGGGGGCCTCAGCACACTTCCAAGGGGATCTCAAATTGACTTAAAATGAATTTAAAATAAGAAATGTTAAAAATAATAAAAATAATTCAACTTCATTAAAATGCTAAAATTAATACTTTAAGATGCATGCCTACAAATTATAAACAGACTTTTTCTATCAAAAATTATCCATGATTAATTATTTTAATCGAACATGTCTAGTTTCGGGCGAGGGGGCCTTCAAATATTGTCTTGGACAATGGGGGGCCTTGGAGTCAAAAAGGTTGAGAACCACTGGTCTAGGGCATATGCCCACCTAAAATGAGTTATGAAACGTATAGCCCCCAGAACAACGAGTATAGGCTTTTGACCCGGACTTTTTTCAATTTAATAACACGATTCCGCAGCACCGTTGAGTGAATTGTGTGGGATTTTCTTTTATTTGAAAAAGTGTACAGAGATTGTTTCTTAACGCGTACTGAGCAGTGGGAGGCGGAGCACAACTGATGCTACGGGCAAGACAGACAGTTGGACTAAGCCGATCCACCAATCAGAATGTTCAATTCAGATGTGATTGGATATTTGCTAACCAATCATATCTACCGTTTCAGTAAAATTCTAATGCTGATGCACAATTATGGAGTAACCATAATTTTCATTGTAAATGTATTTCCCTGCCACACACACACACACACACACACACACACACACACACACACACACACACACACACACACACACACACACACACACACACACTCTATATATTCACAGTATGCCCACCTCTTCCGACACTACTATACCACTGCTCGTTTGGTATTCAGCTCCTCAAGCTGCATGCTATCTGACAGTGATAATGGTAAAATGGCAAATTCCCCAAGGATATTAGATATAAATGCATACACACACACACACATAGACACATACTGGGAGAAAGGCAGTAAAATGAGTGATGTTTGAAAGCTCATGGCTGTGCAACGTGGGTGTTGTCTCTTTGTCTTTCCCACGGGGGATGCTCTTGTTTTGCTGCGGGGGTAGCTTTAGCTCTTAGATGATTGAAAAGCACCATCTTAATCCATGAAAAAGCACACTTTTTTACTTTCCTTCCCATCAGGATATGCATACCAGTGGCTTTGCCAGTGTCTTCGGCTTTTAAGCCATCATGTCTATAGAGTCACACGTCTTGATTTCCTTTTTGGAGGAGCTTAAAATGGCTGCAGGCGGTTTGCTTCCTCCTGCTTTGAGCAAGCCTTTCACATTTGTCACTGACAAAGGGGTTCAGCGGGACTTGTTGCACCAAGGAAAAAAACAACAACATAATAGATTGCATGCTAGAGATATCTTGGTATAAACACTCTGCAGGATTGCAAACAAGGTTGACCATTGACTGTGTTAACTATGCACTGTGAAACGTCGCTAAAGCAGCAGTCTGATGCCTCTCGCATATATAATTTACAAGTATTACTTGGGCAAATGTCAGAGAAATGCTCTTTAAATAACCATTTGAAAGAAATAATTATGGCTTCGGTGCAACTTGAGACCATCTAAATAGATTTTTTTCAAATCTTTCCATCAAGATAAGCAATGTTATTACACAGCTCTCTGCAATACTTTATTCTGATTGGTCAGTTGTGGCATTCTGAAGATTATTACGTAGATGTAACGACTGTTAAACCATTTAATTGATTGTTTTTCCAGGCAACCGATTGGCTAAATAGCTTTACTAGTTTCATGTCTCTTGTATCTCTCTGAGGTCTTTTTATTCTTGCATAATTAAATAGTTTGACCTAATATCAATATTTTATGGCCATGTTTTTATTTATTTGTTGAATAGATGTGTAATCAGCTAATCATTATTGCCAGTGTTGGGTAAGCTACACAAAAAAATTACTCTACTTCTCAACTACTCAACAGAACAATTAAAGTTAATCTTAGCTAAAAGCTACACTTCAGAGAAAGTAGCAAGTTACACTATTTATTTATTGATGCTACATACCACCCCTGGAGTCACGAGTTTGAATCCAGGGTGTGCTGAGTGATTCCAACCATGTCTTCTAAGCAGCCAAATTAGCTCAGTTGCTAGGGAGGGTAAAGACACATGGGTAACCTCCTCATGGTCATTATAATGTGTGGTTCTCGCTCTCAGTGGAGCGCATGGTGAGTTGTGTGTGGATGCTATGGAGAATAGCGTGAAGCCTCCACATGCGTTACATCTCCGTGGTAACGTGCTCGACAAGCCACGTGATAAAATTCACGGATTGACATCTCAGATGTGGAGGCAACTGAGATTTGTTCTCAGCCACCCAGACAGAGATGAGTCAATATGCCACCAGGAGGACCTAGAGTGCATTGAGAATTGGGCATTTCAAATTTGGGAGAAAAGAGGAGAAAATCACAAAAACAAACAAAAAAATTATAATATGTAAAACATGAAAGAGACATTTTTAAATACATAATTTGATATGTAGTTGATATACACTATTTATAGATATTTTTAAGCACCCAACCGTACATTTATGCCTAAACCTAACCAGTTTTCAACAATAGAAAAAACGTAACAAGCACATATAGTAAAGTCACAATCATTTATTTTTAATAATGCACTATAATGATATTCCAAACCATACGATGGCATTGTATGAGTAGCAGAGTGAAACAGAAGGTTTAAATCGGTTAAAATCTTCCCCCTTAGTGAAGGCATCCTGTGTCATCCTAATTCTACCGGCACGTCTCATTCAAAAAATATATGTACATCTGAACTTGAGGTTATTTTAATCCGTCATAAGACATGCAAGATGCAAATGCTAAATACTTGAGCTTGTGACAATAGGTCAAAAGACACGTGAGAGCCAATGGCATAATCGCTGAGTCTCTGATGTCAAACCTGTGTCATTACACTTGAGGCGGCAATTTTTGAATGCGTTATAATGAAACTTGTGCAGGCAGGATGTGTGACGGTGGGCGCCAGATGACCGTGATCGGTGACTAAAAACCTACATTTAGGTTTGATCTTCACATGATTGTAAGACTCTGAATACACCCAGACTGAACCAGGTCACTTCAGCAGTGCAGGATGCGTACAGACAGATTAAATAGACAGATGAACAACAGATTAAATATTAACCATTGTGAACAAATCTTACTGATTTTAAATGAAATAAAAATCATTCCCCCAACACAAGTCACGATCACAAAATTGTAAGCCAACATAGAATTAAATTATGTTAAAATTCTAATGCCCATCGCAGCAGTCATTTGACGTCAATGGTTTCTTGTTGAAAATAATGCACTTGCCAGATGCATTGCAAACTGATACCAGAGGGCGCTTTTGTCACCTTTAGATTGACACGCTGGGCTTTTCCACAGTCTTTGATGCCTTGGGAGTGAGAACGTGTTGCATATTCATATACCGTATTAACATGGTGCTCCCAGGTAATGATACGTGTCCAAAAACATGGTAATACCATGGTACTTTTTACCATGGTAAAAAAGACACCTTTAGTTCTGATTCAAAACTGGTAATAGTAAATACTGGTGTTATGTATGATTTAGCGGTGTAGCTTTTGTCAAATCTACGCTCTATCTATTAAAAAAATATAGATTTGCTACTGAAAAGCTACTTGATTTAAAAACTAGCGAAGCTACCACGTCACTGATTATTGCAAAATTACCCATTAGCAGAGCTGGATTGGTAATCTGGCATACGTTGCATTTTCCCGGTGGGCCGACTCACTTTGGGGCCAATTAGGGGCAGACTGGCCCTCGGGACAACCGGTACTAAGCTGAAATGAGCCGGCACATTATGCTGAAGGGGCCACAAAATGGTGCCGCGATATGCCGAAGGGGGCATCAATATGCAGAAAAGGACAGCGACAACCCCCCAAACCCAACCCTGGGGATGGCTTTTCTAAGGGTTTATCAGCACCTTCATAGTCACATGCTATTTTCAGAGAGTTCAACATATGCTGAAATGATTCAGTCAGACAATTTGTCTCTGTTTGGGATTGTCTGCGTCTTGTAGCTAATTATGGTAGTGTCTGGATTCTGGGAGATACATCATCGAAATTCTGCTAGAACCAAGTTGCATCAAGCTTGTGGATTACATTGTGCATGTGCTGCACAAACTGTCAGTGGAAGTTCTGCATCAGCTAACTGAGAAAACAATGAAAACTAGGCAAAAATAAAAATCATCCTATTCAGGTCGGATGTGTCATGGATGTCTTTTATTTAAAAAATGTTTTTGGCTACATTTAATGTTCACAGGGGTGTTGTTTTGTTTTTTGTTTTGTTTTGAGCATATGCTTTTGTCCGTTTGGATATTTCTGCCTCTTGCAAAAAACTGAAATTAAGTGGACACCCAAAAGTTGCTGTGGATGGCACTTTCTTTATCACACTTTTCCAGCTAATAAGAGCCATGGAATACAGTTTACTGGTTTTTGGAGGGGAAGGGAAGCTTCAACATTAATGCTGCATGAATACGGTAGGCACTCAATTCTGAATATATCTATTCATGAATACTTATCTGTTTTGGAGCTAATACAGTAAAGTATCTCAGTGCTGAATTTGTAAAATATCTTCAAATTCATGGGGTGGAACAATTTGAAAAGTAACTTGAGTTTCGAGTGATATGAGGGTGGGTAGATGATAACAGAATGAATGATCTGCACTTTTTTTTTTACCTACAATAATTGTTCAACTTAATCATCAAAGATACATTTATTTATTCAATTTAAGAATTGAAGGGGCCAAGTTGCCCTTCAGTTTGAAGAGGCACTTCTGTTTCTGATTCTGATTCAGAAGCTCACGATTTGATACGATTTCCATTCATATGTGTTTATTTCAGTCATAATGTCGATTTTTCTATTCAATTCCCATTCATATGGGTATATTTTAGTCATAATATTACAGTTTTTATTAGATTCCCATTCATAGGTGTATATTTCAGTCGTTATGTTGATTTTCCGATTCGATTCATATGGGTATATTTAAGGCATAATGTTGATTTTTCGATTCGATTCTCATTCATATGGGCATTTTTCAGTAATAATGTTGATTATTCTATTCGATTCCCATTCATATGGGTATATTTTAGTCATAATGTCGATTTTTGATTTTATTTCCATTCATATGGGAATATTTTTGACATAATGTTGATTTTTCAATTAGATTCCCATTCATATGCGTATATTTCAGTCATAATGTTCATTTATTTTCCAATTCCCAATCATATGTGAATATTTATATACACTGGCGGCCAAAAGTTTGGAAAAATTTACACATTTTGCTGTGTCAGAAGGAATTAGTACTTTAATTCACCAAAGCGTTATTCAACTGATCTCAAAGTACAGTCAGGACATTACCGATGTAAAAAACAGCACCAACACTATTTGAAAAAAGTATTTTTTTTATTAAATCTAGACAGGCCGCATTTCCAGCAGCCATCACTACAACACCTTATCCTTGAGTAATCATGCTAAATTACTAATCTGTACTAGAAAGTCACTTGCCAAGTCTATACAATGCTTGAAATTGCCAAAAAACTGAAGATTTCATACAAAGGTGTACGCTACAGTCTTCAAAGACAAAGGACAACTGGCTCTAAAGAGGACAGAAAGAGATGTGGAAGGCCCAGATACAACTAAAAAATAGGATAAGTACATCAGAGTCTCTAGATTGAGAAATAGATGCCTACAGTAAAGAGAAGACTCAGGGGTGCAGGCCTTATGGGAAGAATTGCAAAGAAAAAGCCACTTTTGAAATAGAAAAACAAAAAGATAAGGTTAGAGTCGGCAAAGAAACACAGACATTGGAAAACAGATAATTGGAAAAGAGTGTTATGGATCTTAAACACATTGAGCTTTTGTGGGATCAGCTAGACTGTAAGGTACATGACAAGTGTCCGACAAGACAGCCACATCTATGGCAAGTGCTACAGGAAACATGGGGTGAAATGCCACCTGAGAATCTGGACAAACTGACAGCTAGAATGCCAAGGATCTGCAAAGCTGTCATTGCTGCACATGGAGGATTGTCTTATGAGAACCCTTTGAAGTAGTTTAAGAGAAAAAAAATCAAATTGTAATAGTAATTTTTCAAGTTATTAATGTCCTGACTATACATTGTGATCAGTTGAATGCCACTTTGTTGAATAAAAGTACCAATTTATTTCCATAGAAAGAGCAAAATATTTACATTATTCCAAACTTTTAGCCACAAGTGTAGGTATATATATATATATATATATATATATATATATATATATATATATATATATACAGTATATATATATAGAGTTACATGTTTATTGTTTACATGCATAATTTGAACTATTTACAAGTATTTATATTGAAGTGTAAAATATGTGGTAAAACTAGAGTAGAATATAGAACATAGAAAACTAGAATACAAGAATGTTTTTACACTTATAAGAATACCGGCAGTACATTAAGCATCACTGACATTTTGCGGTTGAGTGCACATTATTCAGAGCTTCTTAACTGCATCCGTTCTATGTGCGATAAGAAATAAATTTCTATTTTTGTTTGTTTTTCATCAACAACTGACAGTAAAAAACATAAAATACATTAAGAGAGACATTATTTAATGACAAATTATGAGGATCTTGTCTTTGTCTATTACATTACTCAATCACTGGTGAGTTAAATCTACTAATCTAAAACATTTACCAGCCAGTGACAGAATTTTTTAATTGTATAGCACACAATTTGGTGTGAGTGATGTGTGAGTGATTTATTCGCATTGTGGAGGGTTGCTGCTTAGATTTAAAGATTGATCTTTGACAGAGTATAGAGGACAAAGACAAGAATTCTCATTGATATCTTTCAAATGAAGATTACGATGCATCAAATATATATATATATTTTTTTTGTTGTTTTACTCAGCCGTAATCCTCACCAAATAATGATTGCTTAGATGATTGCTAAAATGTTGTAACAGTTATGATTAAATTTAGTTGCTTTTGACAATATTTTTGTATGCTATTTCAGTATGTTGGCACAATAATAGGCCTTGTGCAGCAAATCTGTCCTGAAGTCTGGCAGAGCTGTCCTGCACTATAGCTTTTTTTAAACTCCTTACTTTTTTGGGGATACGAGTCACACTGGACAAAGCAATAGCAGAAGAGCAGCAGTAAGCAGCCGAGAATCTGTGGGCAGCAAAGGCTGTAAATAACTACAATAAACAATGGCACAAGGTCAGGAAGTGTCAACTTATCAAAACTATTCATACACATTACTGTGGTTCAAAAGTTTAGTTTCCATCCACATTTCACACTGTTTTGTTATCGACAAAGTAAAAATGCAAAAAATAAATAAATTTGTGAAATTTGCCATCTTCTGCTTGTTTCCATTAAAATGGCCTTTTATTGATAAAAATGTGTGCGTGATGTCATGTTTAAAAAAAAAACTTTGTCACATCATTTTGGTTTATCACAAAAGAAATCTGCCCCTAAGCCATTTCCATACAGAAATGTGTGTACATCGCTAATTGTGTACCTTTCGCCTCCTAGATGTCCTTAATGTTTTCTCCCCGAAGTCTTTGTGAAATGAGGAGAGTATTGAGACAATTAATTGACATTAGACAGCTTACTGTCATTTTATTTTCACAATCAAATTAAAAAAGAAGAGGAGGAATAGCAATAAAAAGGGAGCAGTTGCCTTTCTGACAGGACAGTAATATTGGTCCTGATGTTGCACCTATCCCGGGTTGCCACCAGTTCCGACCCAAAAGCAAATCATCATGGCCCTTTTCAAGCTGGCAACCTGCACCAATAGTGGGGGAAACTTTCAGTCTTAGTATAAGGATCACCCACTATTATATAAAAATGGCTGCTGTGTAATATCAGGGTTTACATATACATTCCTGAAATTTTCTGATATTCAATATGATTTTTTGAACAATCATCTAATCTAAAGCATTGCCAGCACAACTGCATTATGTCCAGCAACTTTTAACAACCAACCGATTGCCTTGATTGCCATCTAAAATAAATTTTAGCATCATAATGCAACTGACATTTTTTGAAGAAGCTCAGCAAATGTGATCTGAGGTAAAGTTTTAAAATGTTCAAAAGCTAGCTTTCTGAAAATGAACTGAAAATTCAGCTGACTTTTTTCATCTACAGAACAGGGTAAGGCTAATTTAAGTTTGTGTAAAGAAAAGGCAATTATTAGAGGTGGGGGACTCGAGTTACATGACTTGACTCGAGACTGACTCAAGTTGCAAATTTAAGGACTTATGATTTGCTTGACTAAATGAAGAAACTGACTTGACTTGACATTAACTTGAGAAACAGTGACTCGAGACTTGACTTGACTTGAACTGCATGACTTGATGATGACTTGAATGTTTTTTATTATTATAAACAGTAATGAGATGTGTTTTAAAAAATATTGCCACATCAATTAATTCATATGCAAAAATGTAAGCCCGCCTGCAACACTGATCAGCATCTGCACAGTTAACGCTGTGCCCACAGCGTGCCAAAATGACAGATGATTGTCAAGTTCCCAAAATAATATCCTTTGGATATAACGATTTCGAATTGAACTGTGTGAATAAAAAAAGATTTGCCAGATGCACAATATGCAACGCAAAAATATCCGATATAACCGCAACAACCTCGAATTTCATCAGACATTTCAAAAACCACAAGGAAAGGTAAGTAAATCATTTCATTATCATTTCATTATCCAGAAAGATTAAAATGTAAAATTACTGTTCAAATGTTTGAGGGTTGTCAGTAATTAAAATGATTCACGATTTATGTCATGTTTTGTAGAGCGACAAGTTTGAAATGACCCGACATTGCCTCTAAATGTATGTGTGCCTTTTCTAAACCTTCACAACAGTCAACAATATGCCATAACCATTTGTTGGCAATATAAAAACATAACTTGCAGATTTGCAGTCGCAACACTTTATTTAAAATGTGACAAGTAGTATAAAATATTCAGCATGACTCGTGATGAAATCGTCTAGGATACTATTGTAACCCCCATTTCCTGATGGAGGGAACGAGATGTTGTGTCGATTGAAGTGAGACTAGGGGCTTTTTTCAGAAGCCACAGTTACCTCTGATTTTGATAAAAGGCCAATGAGAAATTGGCGAACAGAATTTGCATGTCCCTCCCCCGGACATACGGGTATATAAGGAGGGAATCGTGCATCTGTTAGTTAGTTTTTATTCTGAGGAGCCGAGAATAAAGTTCAGCCGTTACAGCGGTATGGTATAATGTCGTGGCAATTGGGACACAACGTCTCGTTCCCTCCATCAGGGAACAGGGGTTACAATAGTAACCTTGACATTCCCTGTCTGTCACTCACTCGACATTGTGTCGATTGAAGTGACACTAGGGGTCCCATTCAATAACGCCATGACACTGAACTGTGTTACGTGGACTGCTGATGCAGGTGCAAAGCAAACTGTTGCGAGCCAAAGGATCAGGTGCATCAGACTGCATGTAACATTCCCCAATGCCCAGAGGACATCATACATTTTTAGGTTCCGGCATCCCTGAGGGGGGGAACAAGTAACATGACAAGCATGGTGGCAGGCCGCGCCAGCCGGCGTATCGTGAAAAATACATCACAGGGGGTTACCGTGATAACAAGCACTTATGGAGCACCTAATCCAGTACAGAGTAATTAGTTCCCCCATAGTGGGTCTGGTCGGAAATTCCTCAGCTGGATTCGCGAGCCATAGGGCTAGGAGGAAGAACATCCAGCAAGCATGAGTTTGAGGGCTCAACTCAAAACGTGCTTGTCCTGAAGGGGTGGGAGAAATCTCTGTAGGACAAGAAGTACAGTCAACAACTCTAGGCAGTTGATGCCAACCCAGCCGCGAACCTGCCAGGAGCCAGCGGCTGCATGCCCGCTGCACATGGTGCCCCAACCCAATTTGGAGGCATCCGTGGTGACTACAACACGTCTGGACACCTGCTGTAGGGGGACTCATGTCCGCAGAAAACAGAGGTCTGTCCAAGGTTTGAATGACTGATGGCAGGAAGGGGTGATGAACACACGGTATGTGTCGTGGTGCCATGCTCATCTCGGGACTCAAGTCTGAAGCCAGTGCTAAAGCAGTGTCATATGCGTCAACCCGAGTGGCGCGTCTGCCGCTGAGGATGCCATATACCCCAGGAGCTTATGAAACTGCAACAATGGAAGCACTGCGCCTTGTCTGAACAAACTTAGGCAGTTCAGCACAGACTCGTTTGTGAGGTGTGCTGTTATTGAGACTGAGTCTAACTCCATGCCAAGAACCGTTGAGAACTTGCTCATTTCCCGGTTGACCCACAGTTTCCCTGTGGGCACACAGTAATCCAAGATTGGCCGCCATGCACCACCTTTTTTGGGTATGATGAAGTAAGGGCTGTAGAGACCCTTCTTCATCTCGGCTGAAGGGACAGGCTCTATCGCGTACTTTTGTAGAAGGATTGCGATTTCCATCCGCATGGTGTTGGCGTTCTCGCCATGCATCTAAGTGAAGCGGATACTGCTGAAATGGTGCGAGCGCCTGGGGAACTGAATCGCATAGCCGAGTCGGATGGTCCTGACCAGCCAGCGCAATGGGTTTGAAAGCGCAAGCGATGCATCAAAGCTCTGAGGAGGGGGCACTAATGTACCTGGTGGGGCTTCACAGTGGGGGTAGCAGGTAATATTATGTTGGGGAGCAAAGTTGCGTCCCGAAACAGTGGTGCTGAGAGATTAGGGTTAGTGACTGAGGAGGAGGTCCTAGAAAGATGTCCTTTGGACTCGTTGGAACCGGCCTGCCGGGGCTCTACAGACAAAGGCGTAGAGGTGAGGGGACCACGTCCATGGCGCGGTGACTGTAGGTGTTTGTCGTCAGACCGCTGTGAGAACGGCATGTGTGGACATCAATTAGATGAGTCAAGGAGTGAGGAAGCTGCTCTTTTGAGTACCACAGCCCACATCAGGATCAGGACTACCCAAGTGCATTTCTTTAAGTGCCTTGGCCTGGTGGATTTGCAGGAGGGCTGTGGCATGCAAGGCAGAGGCGGCCTGTCCGGAGGCTCTGTAGGCTTTCGCTGTCAGAGACGGCGTCATCCTACAGGCCTTGGAGGGGAGTACCGGGCGATCCCACCAGGTGGTCGCGTTTTGCTGGTGCAACCGCTTTATCCACTTGGGGGACCTCCGTGTACCCATGGACCACCCCACCGTCGAGTGTAGTAAGAGTGGGTGATCGGGCAGTTAATCGTCATGCACTTCCGGGAAGAAAGGAACCGAGGGGGGGGTGTGGCTGTGAGCGGAGCCCTGACCCCAGGAACCAATCGTCTAGCCGTGAGGGCTGAGGGGGGGACGGGAAGTTCTGGTTCAGCCCAATGCTAACGGTGGCCCAGGCAAGCATGCCGGACAACTGCCCTCAGACTGGGCGAGCAGACCCGAAGGTGGCAGCTCAGTCGAGTCCTCAGCGTCAGACGCCGCTCCGCTCGCCGATGCAGCGGCGATATTCTCATCCAGTTCAGGGGGGGTCTGAAGGAGACATCAGACTAGCAGTGGGGAAAGCCGATCTCACAACGAGCCCAGACAGAAGCAAACGAGCATGCAGGGGGGCAGGTGATCCGCGGGGATTTACCTGGCGAAACCACGCCCACCGAACTCCCCAAATCACCTCCATCGCCAGCCGGGTCAGCCTCAATCCTGTGGGAAGAAGGCACAACGCGGGGCGCCGCTGGATTGCCGTTTCCTTTAAGAAAGGAAAGCCAGGACTGCAACGTTGCCATGGTTACCCTCTTGCAATGAAAACGTGAACCATTCATAAATGCTGCCTCAGTGTGATCGCAGCCCAGACACGTGAGGCAGCATATATGACCGTCAGAAGCGGAGAGATATCTACCGCACCAGGAACTATACAAAGGCAGAAAGGCATCTTGAAAAAAAGGCGGTTCTTGCCCCCTCCTTGCCCATTAACCGCTTTACACTGGTGCCGAAACCCAGGAAGGAGGAGGGATACGCCGTAGTAGAGTTCTCGCTACTACCATCCACCCAAACGGAGCAGCCGCGAGGGGAGAAGGGGCTCCTAACCAACTGCCTGGAGTGGTCAGGACCGCTGCCAGGGGCGGAGGAGTCCCCTACCAGCCGCTGAAATGCGGCGGGGTCTGAGACCGCCAACCGCGAGCGGGGAGGTGCTCGCTGCTGACCGCCTGGAGCGGGAGAATCGCTGCCAGGGGCGGGGGAGACCCCTTCTGTTTCCCGAGAATGTGGCGGGGCGTTCCGTCAGCCAAGAGCTGGAGGACTGCCTCTGATCCGCCTGGGGATGCGCGGCTGTGGTCCGTTAGAGGGTGGAGGAGTGGCCGAGGACCGAGCTACGCCATGTCGGCGAACTGGCGAGTAAGTGTTTTTTTTTTCATCTTGCTCTCCTCTCTCTCTCACTGCTGCTCCGCATTGGCCTTTACCCTCTTGTTTAAATTGTACAGTGTTTTTTTGGTGGGGTTACACTACACTGCACCTAAATCAGCACAGCTGTGATTACCTACAGCACTCGGCCTGCGGCCTCGTGCCTGCGGACGAATTAAAGCAGTGCTGATGTAGGGCCATATCACATTCTTACCCGTGTGATAATGCTTACACACATATATATATATATATATATATATATATATATATATATATATATATATATATATATATATATATATAGTGTAACACATTACTGTTAAACAATTCATATAAAAAATGAATGTAAAGATATGTATATAAATTCATCTTTTCAGAGCAAAAATCTATATTTATTGAGAAAATTAACCTCTAGTTATTTGTGCTGTGGTTTGACTTGACTTGACTTGAAACTCATCAGGATTCGACTTGACTTGCTTGCGGTGAGTCACTGACTTGCTAGACTTGCTTGATTTGTCTGCACTGCACTTGAGACTTGACAGGGACTTGATGGTTAAGACTTTGAGACTTGCTTGTGACTTGAACATGTGTGATTTGCTCCCACCTCTGGCAATTATATCGGCCTAACAATATTATTTTTGGTTGGGAATGTATTTATTTTATTTTATTCTGTGCATCTTTTTGCACAGAAATCTGTTTTTTGTATTGTGGGCTAATTCAATGACTGCCGTCTATTTTTTGAGTGGTGTGGAAAAGAAACTAACGAATAAATGGATGGGAACCACGATTAAATTAATCACACATGAGTGTCCATTCATTTGTTCTCCGTGCACTTGTCGATGACAGGTAGATGATGCGAGATATTTGTGTTGGCACTCATGGAAGTGTCATGACGCAGATGTGTTTGCAGCATTAGATCTGTTTAGGTTTGCCAACAAGACCAGTCCATA